>NC_088683.1:291054283-291149283 GCF_028017835.1 Emys orbicularis
ATTATTTTTTCTGCAGTTGCCTGTAATGATAAAAACATTTATCATCCTGAGATCAATACAAACGTCTTGGGTATTCTTGTTTAAGAAAATTATACATCTCTCTCTCTCTCCCTTATTTATTTATTTTTCTGATAAAGAATGAACCTTGTGTTATATACATTTTAAACCCCCTGCACATATTGTTTCTTTACAGGCTTAATTACAGAATACGATCAATTTAATATAAAGGTTTCAAAATATTGTTATCGATGCCCAACAAGGAAAAAAAGAGAAATACAAGCTTGACATTTTAAAACAGTTGCATTTGAAAGACTTTCACTACTAATTGATTTTTAAAAGAGTTCTTTGGAAAAGTGAACTCAGAAATGTTTGGAAGTGCCTTGGCAGTCTTCCAGAACATTTACTACAAAGCATAACTAGGCAGTTTCTGAGGCCACCGTACATCAGAAAAGATGTGTTCTATGTATAGCCTAATCTAATTTGGTATCCTAGCTGTACGCTTACATACTGAACTGTGTGTATTTTCAGTATTTTGTGGACATTAGATATTCAAATGATCACTTGGCACAAAGGAACAATTCCCTTGCTGTGTCAGAAACAGGGCTTTAGAAATAAGATTTTTTAATTTTTTTTTTAAGTTCAGTAAAACAAGCTATAGATAAATCTGGCTGTGCTCCATTAGTATTGATTTCATTATTTTAAGCAGTTTTTTGAGCATCTTTATGTGCTGATGCTATTTCCTGCCATTGAATCACCGAACTGTCTGTTCATTAAAGTCAATATTTTTGCACAGGGTGTAAGAAGATGTCCTATATTATGTACAATAATCAGTTTCTTAAAGTTACATTTTAGCATGGATTGGGTGGTATTGTCTATCCTATAATGTTTTAGAGTTCTTTCTTAGTTGACGGAAGTCGAAACAAAAATTCTACTTTTTTGTGGAATATGAACTTTGAAAACCTACATAGACAGCTGAAATATTAATGGAAATTATACATCTATTCTGTTTCGGCAAAAGAGCAGACCAAATGATAACCAGTAACATTGACCAAAAGCAATTACTTTAAAAGGATACTGCTAAGTATCTGAGAAAAATGATTTCTTTGACTAGTTGTTTGTCAGGCCCTGTGTGGTGTTTATTGATTGCACTTGAATATATAGCTCCCATGATTGAAAATGCTGCTGGTAATGTCCTTCTCTTTACAGTGTTGAGTGTCTTATTGAGAATGATAAGAGACAAATTTATACAGAAAACAAATACACATTAGAGCCTTAAATTAGCCAATTGTGGCCTATGGATTGCTCATGATATTAATTTTCTAGTCTGTAATCTTTTGTGAAACTAATGTTTAGACTGGGATGGTGACGTCTGTGTTTAAAATAAAATGGAATTTTGTTTTTCATGCGCATTATCTTTTTTCTCTGTATCTTGATTATCTACAATGTACACTACAATTGTGCTATACTGTGAAGTACAGTAGGCTTGAAAAGAGCCATAGATAATACTTCAGCAAGCATTTCTCCTCAGGGATAGATATGGCAAATGTATTTAACTAATGCTTCTTCCCTCCTCCTCAGAAAATCTCACCTTGGTGTGGGTGAGCGCTGGTTTAAAATGCTGCCAATCTATTAGAATGGGTACTTTGAGTAGAGGTCTTCTAGACAGTGTCTGATTCTATTGCCTGGCTATACCAAAAGAAGGACAGGAGACATTTGGCATGGGTTTAATCAGGCCGCAACTTTATTATTAGATGTCTGGGACTACCCGGCAGATAACAGTGTATAGTGCAGGTAACCTCATGTTTATTCCATAATTACCCGGGGAGTTTTTACCAGCTCCCCCTCTTTTTTCATCCAGGTCCCTCCAGCAAATCCATTGCTGGGACCTTACCATCCACGCCCCCTTCCCCCCCCAGGAGGGTTAAGGTAGGCTCTAAGAATGGGGGGTTGGCTCCCTGCCATACCAATCATAGGAGTCCCCAACTACCCCCCCCCCATTCATTCATTTAATGAACACCTCTTTTTAAGTCTTTTTCCCAGCCATTTATCTGGTCACTATATACCTTTCCTATGGCGTACCTGCACAGGACCTCCACCCTACACTTAAATAATGAGTTGCGACTGGTGCCCTACTGCCATTCATTCCATGTATGAATAGAACCCTTCCTGAACCTGCTGTGGCAAAGGCCAAAAAACCCCAACTGCACCCAAACCAATATGTTGGTAAGGAAAAAATTCCTTCCCAGCCCCACTCTAGTGGTGTTGCAGTCGTCCCTCCCCCTCTGGGTCGGAGGGAGGCCACATCGCCTCATAACATCACTGGGGGCGCAGCCTACTGTCAAGGGGAATTAGCAGAGTAGGTTTTAGTGTCCTGGCCCTTTGCAACAGTGTGGAACCCCAAACAGCCAATAGGCCCTAGTCCCTCAGGCAGGGCTGGGTTAACTAGCAGTCTGTAGACCCCAGCCTGTGATCGAGCAGCGCAACAAAGCAGTCTATAAGTTCTAATGCTTAGGCAGGGTGGAGCTGGCCAGGACTGCACTGGGTCTCTGCAGGGGTTCTGAGTCTTCCCCTGGAGGAGGGAGGACAGGGCCTGGTCTGCCTCCACAGCCAGGTCCATGTCTTCCACCTCCAGGCCCTGCAGAGATTCCTTTATGGTGCAGGTAGTCCGGTGTGGAGCACATTGGCGCACACCTTCCTCTGCTGCCTTCGAGGGCTCCAATACGACCGGCAGCTCTTTTTCCTCCATCCGAGGGGTCTTCCGCAAGACCTCTCCAAGCTGCCGGTTTTCTACCAGGACCTCCTCCGGATCTGGAAGTGCTCTTGGTAAGCAGATCCGTGGTGGCCACCAAGGGGGCAAACCTCCTCACCGAGCCCCTACTACACATTCCCCATCTTCGTGTGCAGTGGCAGAGTCCCCCTCAGTGTGCCAGAGGCTGGTCCTGGCAGAAATCACCATAATTGGAGACCTCCTTGACTACGACAGGGGGACTGGGTGGATCCCCGAGTGCTTGGTTGGCGCATGGGGCTCTCCACCCTTCAGACCCCCTGCACATACTCCAGGAGGTGGGGGCAGCCTTATCGCCCACCTCTCAGGTTTTCCTTGAGCGTGTCCTGCAAGAGGATGCTCTGCATCCTCCCCTCACCCCAGGCCCTCCAGACTTTTTAATTGGGCCCCTGCCCCACGAGCCCCCCCAGCCCTCTCCCTTCCATAACCACAGCTGGCTGCACGCCCTGCAGCCGGTTCCTTTCTGAACTACACCAAGAGAACAACTTTACATGCTCATGTTCCACATGTTTCACTTCCTCACCCTCATATCCTGCCCCAATACCAAGTGGCAGGACCTACTACCGGTAGAGGGTGAGAACCCGGTGGGCCAGCCTATATTCCACTCTGGTCCCACAGCCTGCTGGGGATATCGGTTGGTGGCTCCTTTATGAGCATGGGTGTGTACTTGTTGTAGTCCATCCCCAACCCCAATGCCTGCCTCTTTTGCGGCATGAGGGAGACCCTGGCACATGCCTATCTAGATGCGCCAGGTTGCGGCCCCTATTCTGGCTCCTCCAGAACCTCCTGTTGAGGTTCTGGCTGCACTTCTCCCCAGACCTCTTCATATTTATACACCCCTGTTTGTGGCCCCATAAAGTCGCAAGACCTCCTCATCAACCTCCTCCTGACCCTGGCCAAGGTGGCCATCTATAATACCAGGAGGAGGATGTTGGACAGGGATGTGCTCTGTGACTGTGGGGCCTATTTCCATTCCTCTTTTATCTCACGTATCTGGGCAGAATTCCTTTGGGCAGCATCCGGTGATTCCCTAGACAGCTTTGAGGAGCAGTGGACGCTGTCCAAGTTCTCTGCTCGGTGTCCCCCCTCTGGGGGTTGGACTAGATGACCTCCTGAGGTCCCTATCCCTAGTTTTGAGCCTGTGACCTCCACTCCCTGCCCAGTTATTTCTTAGTTGTCCCCCGTATTGAGTCCTGGGTCCAGTGGCTCCTCCCACATGGCTGGGGGAGGGGCCTTTAGAAGCAGGCAGGCTTGTGCCGGCCCACCTTCCGAAATTTCAATAAGGCCTCACTACGCCCCTTAAAATAGGGGCAACTAGCATAATGCCTACAACAGGTCTTGACCAAACCTCATATTTTATCACCTAAAGGGGAAGGAGGGTAGGTGCCATCTCAGTCTGCTCCATGTAAAAGGGAGGCTTTAGGCACAGGGCTGCCCCCTTTAAACCCTGCATTCCCATGGGATGAGTCAGCGACCACACTGACCCTTTCGCAGCAGTTTTCATTCCCCCCCCCACCCCCCAGCCATAAAGCACTGTTCCCTTCATTCGGCCAGCCAGCCAAATACCCCCGCCCTCACCCCTTCACCCCGCTGGGTGGTCATTGGTGGGCTCATTTCTATCAATGCACTTAATTCTGAAGGCGAAGCAGTTCTCCAGACACCCTACCTCATTGGCAGGAAAATGTTTCCCATACTCCATCCCTTCTCTTTCTTGTTGAGGGGACTGGAGACCAGAGAAATTGTCTGGTGACATGTGAATGTAAAATGCATGTTAGTGAAACACTACGGAAAATAGTTTGGATATTTAAGTCATCAGGTACAAACTCTAAGAACCTTTCAGTTACATTAACTCATGCAACTTGCATGCACACACTCATTCTTACCTTTTGGTACATCTGTGCAATTCCCATTGAAGTAAGTTGGAAATATGTATGCATATTCAAGTGTAGATTTGAGCCTATTGTTAATAATGATGAATAGTACACGTAATAGTGCAAATAACAATACTCCATAGGTGCTGCTACCTATAAATAAAATTCTTATGAGATCTACACAGGCATACAGGTTCAGCTGCATGGATCAAATTGCAGAACTGCAGACAAAAAGTATATCGTCAACATGAGATTAACACAAGATTTGGGTATTTGATTTTTTTCCTTTTCAAGAGGATTTTAAAATATTAATTTCTCTACTAATTTTATTCTGTACTTAAGCAACTGTAAAAATCTATTGGGAAATATTAGCACAAAACTACATATTTTATATTTACATTTCCCCACAGTGCAGCTTGATAAATTTGAAAGTAGTGAAAATTTCATGCTGTGTGGGATAGAAAATAATATTTTAGTCATTTATAACTCTGGTCTTGGTTTCTGTAAAATTTCAACTTGCAGAAAGTAGAATCATCATTGAGTTAAGGAGATACAGAAAGTCTTAATCTTTTTACAGAATAAAATTCATTTTCGTTCTCTCTTCTAGTTCAAAAATATGTGAATTGATATTGGTCATGCCATGCCTTACAAAACATCATCTTTGAGCTAAGAATGGAAAACTTCAGCTCAAAAGATTTTTTTTTTTCAGAAAGGTATGAGCATGTGGGACTATTGCCTACCTATTAAATACTATACCATGTGGTAGATGTAAAATCAGATATTAAGTGGTAGCCGTTCCATGTGGTAAATTAAGGTCAGGATAAGGAAAGGGATCTCTGTATGTGAATTGCAGAATAGACACAGGGAAGTCTTATTAGCAGCCACAGATCTGATACATACGTGTGAGGGCCTAAATTTCCCCATAATTTAAAGGCATTTGGGTTCTTGCAACTTTGGCCGCATTATTCAGATGTTGGGCATATGGAACTGTAAATCTGGTAGATTATGTGACAGCTGGGGCTATCTTGCCATTTATCATTGTTTCTATTATGTATTGATTAACTAGGCTAATCAGTTGTGACCAGTTGCCTATACCAAATTAACGATGCCAAATCTTTTCTGCTCATCAGGTGGTAGCATCACAAACGCCTTATTCAAAACATATTTTTACTAGTTACATTCTTTCTAATGTTGTATGCAGTGTTGTTGTAGCTGTGCTATTCCCAGGATATTAGAGGGACAAAGTGGGTGAGGTAATGTCTTTTATTGGACCAATTTCTGTTGGTGAGAGAGACGCTTTCAAGCTGAAGAAGAGCTCTGTGCAAGCTTGAAAACTTGTCTCTCTTACCAACAGGAGTTGGTCCAGTAATAGGTTCAGTTGCTTTGAGAATGAGGATAAGGCAAAATATGTTGGTTTGCCCATGTTAGAAAAATGCTTACAACCATTTTATTGAGAATTTCTAGCACCACCATGGAACAGAGACTTGAATTTGGTTGGAGGAGGGGGGCAGTGCCTAGAAACAAAGATGTGCCTTTTTCTGTTCTTGTGAAAAACTGCCCAAATTTGCCTATATGAGGCTTTACACAATCTCATTTTCAGAAGATGTTCATTAGAGTTCAGCAGCTAAATTCTCTGAAGATTCCATCTGCACTGGACATGCTCCATGTGTTCACAGTTCCTATGCACTAGCCGGATTGCTCATGCACCATCCCTATAGATCTACTTCAGTGCACTCCATCCCGGAGCTACAGGGACTGCTCAGGACTTTCCATGTAACTGTTACTTACAGTTCTGGGGGGCTTCTGTGGCACTGAGCACTGGAACTGAGAGCAGGAGACTGTTTTTCCTGTGCTCTTGATGACCCCTCCCCCCATTAGTGCCCAGGACAAAGAGGAGGCAGCTTGATCTGAATGCAAAGGGGTGAAGAATGTGGAGTGGTGAGGAATGTGGGGTGGGAGGGGTAATAGGAGCAGAGGTGAAACGGGTTTGCAGAGGCCCCCTTGTGCATCTGCCTTATGATACAGTTTGTATATGATCACACACTGTTTTCCCCCCATAGGATCACTGCCTTATTTAGCGCCTAGGATAGACAGTGCTCTAGGAATGAATCAAGTTTGTGTTATAAAGGAGGCTGTTGTCTGTAGGACTCCTGCCTCATTTCTTTCAGAAGCTGGAAGGTTTGTGTTGAATTAGGCAGGGAAGAGAAGGCTAAGAAAGTTGAGCTACATCCTGGAGAATTTCACAGGTCACCTCTAATTTTGTGTTCCTCATTTTCTGGATGCATAATATGAGACATCTGAGATCAGATTTGCAGAAATGCTGAATGCTCACAACTGCAACTGAAGCTGGAGCTGTGCATTGAATGTATAAAGCCTATTTTTAAACAATGGTTAGCACAAATCAGGTCCTAAGTCAGGGGTTCTCAAACTGGGGGTTGGGACCCCTTAGGGGGTCATGAGATTATTACGTGGGGGGGTCGCGAGCTGTCAGCCTCCACCCCAAACCCTGCTTTGCCTCCAGAATTTATAATGGTGTTAACTATATAAAAAAGTGTTTTTTAATTTATAAGGGACATCACACTAAGAGACTTGCTATGTGAAAGGGGTCACTGGTAAAAAAGTTTGAGAGCCACTGTCCTAGGTATCTCAGACTGGATACCCAAAATTAGTGGATACCTAAAATTGGTGGACACAACTGATCATTTTGGTCTTAATCTCATAGAATCATAGAAGATTAGGATTGGAAGAGATCTCAGGAGGTCATCTAGTCCAACCCCCTGCTCAAAGCAGGACCAACCCCAACTAAATCATCTTTCTGTGTCTCAGTTGCCCATCTGTAAAATGGAGATAATACCATCTATTCTTACCTGATTGCTGTGAAAACGAATACATGAATGTTTGTGAAACTCAGATATCATAGTTATGAAAGCCCCCATGAAGGTATAAATAATCCTATATTTAGAGCTGGGTTTGAATAGTGTGCAACAAATAAGGCATTGGGCTACACTTTAAACAATGAGGATAAAATAAAATATTGAATAGCTGCTCCTTTAGTGAGCACTGTCTGTTCTGCCCACTGAATGAGGCGGGGGGGGGGGGGGGGTGTGACTTTTCCTGATCATGTAGGAAAAGTCTGTATCATAATCCTTACACACAAGGCACCAGATCAAGGTTGCACAGGCAATGTTAATTCTGGCATTTCCTAGCTTTTGATTGTGCAACCTATTTTTAGTATAGTTTTTGGTTGTATTATACAGTATATGAAAGTTGTTTAAGGTAGCCAACGGGGGCTATGTCGGGGGGCTTGACTCAAACTGTGGGAGGGAACCTTTAAATTGTGCCCCCACACTCTCAGCAGGCACCAGCCATCTCTCGCAGAAGCCCCTAGCCCCACCACCCCACTGCAGGGCAGAAGCCCTGAGCTCCCCACCGCAGTCTGGTAGGCAGAGAATGGTAGGGGTGGGGACTCCACAAGCTGCACTTTCATAGAATCATAGAATCATAGAATATCAGGGTTGGAAGGGACCTCAGGAGGTCATCTAGTCCAACCCCCTGCTCAAAGCAGGACCAATTCCCAACTAAATCATCCCAGCCAGGGCTTTGTCAAGCCGGGCCTTAAAAACCTCCAAGGAAGGAGATTCCACCACCTCCCTAGGTCACGCATTCCAGTGCTTCACCACCCTCCTAGTGAAATAGTGTTTCCTAATATCCAACCTAGACCTCCCCCACTGCAACTTGAGTCCATTGCTCCTTGTTCTGTCATCTGCCACCACTGAGAACAGCTGAGCTCCATCCTCTTTGGAACCCCCCTTCAGGTAGTTGAAAGCAGCTATCAAATCCCCCCTCATCCTTCTCTTCTGGAGACTAAACAATCCCAGTTCCCTCAGCCTCTCCTCATAAGTCATGTGCTCCAGACCCCTAATCATTTTTGTTGCCCTCCGCTGGACTCTTTCCAATATTTCCACATCCTTCTTATAGTGTGGGGCCCAAAACTGGACACAGTACTCCAGATGAGGCCTCACCAATGTCGAATAAAGGGGAACGATCACGTTCCTCGATCTGCTGGCAATGCCCCTACTTATACAGCCCAAAATGCCGTTAGCCTTCTTGGCAACAAGAGCACACTGTTAACTCATATCCAGCTTCTTGTCCACTGTGACCCCTAGGTCCTTTTCTGCAGAACTGCTACCTAGCCATTCGGTCCCTAGTCTGTAGCAGTGCATAGGATTCTTCCGTCCTAAGTGCAGGACTCTGCACTTGTCCTTGTTGAACCTCATCATGTTTTTTTTTACCCAATCCTCTAATTTGTCTAGGTCCCTCTGTATCTGATCCCTACCCTCCAGCGTATCTACCACGCCTCCCAGTTTAGTGTCATCTGCAAACTTGCTGAGAGTGCAGTCCACACCATCCTCCAGATCATTAATAAAGTTATTAAACAAAACTGGCCCCAGGACCGACCCTTGGGGCACTCCGCTTGAAACCGGCTGCCAACTAGACATGGAGCCGTTGATCACTACCCGTTGAGCCCGACGATCTAGCCATCTTTCTATCCACCTTACAGTCCATTCATCCAGCCCATACTTCTTTAACTTGGCGGCAAGAATACTGTGGGAGACCGTATCAAAAGCTTTGCTAAAGTCAAGGAATAACACATCCACTGCTTTCCCCTCATCCACAGAGCCAGTTATCTCGTCATAGAAGGCAATTAGGTTAGTCAGGCACGACTTCCCCTTGGTGAATCCATGCTGACTGTTCCTGATCACTTTCCTCTCCTCTAAGTGTTTCATAATTGATTCCTTGAGGACCTGCTCCATGATTTTTCCAGGGACTGAGGTGAGGCTGACTGGCCTGTAGTTCCCCGGATCCTCCTTCTTCCCTTTTTTAAAGATGGGCACTACATTAGCCTTTTTCCAGTCATCCGGGACCTCCCATGTTTTCAAAGATGATGACCAATGGCTCCGCAATCACATCCGCCAACTCCTTTAGCACCCTCGGATGCAGCGCATCCGGCCCCATGGACTTGTGCTCATCCAGTTTTTCTAAATAGTCCCGAACCACTTCTTTGTCCACGGAGGGCTGGTCACCTCCTCCCCATACTGTGCTGCCCAGTCCAGCAGTCTGGGAGCTGACCTTGTTTGTGAAGACAGAGGCAAAAAAAGCATTGAGTACATTAGCTTTTTCCACATCGTCTGTCACTAGGTTGCCTCCTTCATTCAGTAAGGGGCCCACACTTTCCTTGACTTTCTTCTTGTTGCTAACATACCTGAAGAAACCCTTCTTGTTACTCTTAACATCTCTTGCTAGCTGCAACTCCAAGTGCGATTTGGCCTTCCTGATTTCACTCTTGCATGCCTGAGCAATATTTTTATACTCCTCCCTGGTCATTTGTCCCATCTTCCACTTCTTGTAAGCTTCTTTTTTGCGTTTAAGGTCAGCAAGGATTTCACTGTTAAGCCAAGCTGGTCGCCTGCCATATTTACTATTCTTTCTACACATCGGGATGGTTTGTTCCTGCAACCGCAATAAGGATTCTTTAAAATACAGCCAGCTCTCCTGAACCCCTTTGCCCTTCATGTTATTCTCCCAGGGGATCCTGCCCATCTGTTCCCTGAGGGAGTCAAAGTCTGCTTTTCTGAAGTCCAGGGTCCGTATTCTGCTGCTCTCCTTTCTTCCTTGTGTCAGGATCCTGAACTCGACCATCTCATGGTCACTGCCTCCCAGGTTCCCATCCACTTTTGCTTCCCCTACTAATTCTTCCCTGTTTGTGAGCAGCAGGTCAAGAAATGCTCTGCCCCTAGTTGGTTCCTCCAGCACTTGCACCAGGAAATTGTCCCCTACACTTTCCAAAAACTTCCTGGATTGTCTGTGCACCGCTGTATTGCTCTCCCAGCAGATATCAGGGTGATTAAAGTCTCCCATGAGAACCAGGGCCTGCGATCTAGCAACTTCTGTTAGTTGCCGGAAGAAAGCCTCGTCCACCTCATCCCCCTGGTCTGGTGGTCTATAGCAGACTCCGACCACGACATCACCCTTGTTGCTCACACTTCTCAACTTTATCCAGAGACTCTCAGGTTTTTCTGCAGTTTCATACCGGAGCTCTGAGCAGTCATACTCCTCTCTTACATACAACGCAACTCCCCCACCTTTTCTGCCCTGCCTGTCCTTCCTGAACAGTTTATATCCATCCATGACAGTACTCCAGTCATGTGAGTTATCCCTCCAAGTCTCTGTTATTCCAATAGCATCATAGTTCCCTGACTGTGCCAGGACTTCCAGTTCTCCCTGCTTGTTTCCCAGGCTTCTTGCATTTGTGTATAGTCACTTAAGATAACTCATCGATCGTCCCGCTTTCTCAGTATGAGACAGGAGTCCTCCCCTCTTACGCTCTCCTGCTTGTGCTTCCTCCCAGGATCCCATTTCCCCACTTACCTCAGGGCTTTGGTCTCCTTCCCCCGGTGAACCTAGTTTAAAGCCCTCCTCACTAGGTTAGCCAGCCTGCTTGCGAAGATGCTCTTCCCTCTCTTCGTTCTTTCACTGTAAAAGAGCTACATTTGTCTTGCAAGCCGCCGTTTAGCCTCCTCTGGTCTATTCTGACCTCTTGTATAACACAGGCCATAGAACTTCCCCAAAATAACTTCTAGAACATCGCTTTTAGAAAAACATGCAATCTTGATCTCAGAATTGTCAGTTTTGGAAAATTCACCAAGACCCTTGGTAGGTTGTTTCAATGTCTAATTACTCACACAGTTAAAAAATTACTCCTTGTTACCAGTCTGAGATATATTGTCCTATAGCCAAAACAGAGGATCTGGGAATCTGAAGTTACTGTGCAACTTTTTAACCTTTTTAACCACACGGGGTGCATAAGGCACAGACATGGTAGCTTTACATAAACTGCAAACAAGTTTTCAGTGAGATATTGCTGTTTCTGATCCTGAGAGAGAACTGGCTTGTTATTAGATGCCAAAGTCTAAACCAGAACAGAAAATATCCTCACTTAACGGCTGAGGAAAGATCTTTGAAGAAACAGACAGCTGCAAAACCAGAAATATAGGAAGATGTCTGGTGACCAGTAAAGAGAGATACCCGGTTACCTGATTGGGAATGATGGCTAGATGACTGGAAAGGAATAAATATAGATAATTCCTAGTCCAACACATTTTACAACTCTAGATCTTGTGTCCTGATTTTCCGACCTATAAGCAAGCATAAATGCTTCAAGGAATGGGAACACCTACATTAGACAACATTATAGCAACTCCACAAGTCAGCAGATCTCAAAGCCATAGTGACAGTGTCTGTCCCCAAACTCTGAATTAACACTTATATCCTTCACTTCTATGTTATCTTAAGAGACTATCACTGCAGCCATAACTGGAGGAAGGTAAGTTTATTTTACTTTGATAGGTTTTTTTTTTTTTTCTTTTCTTATTTTCTCTATGGACAGTGTCCTGGGGCCCCAATGGTTCAGTCTCTCCTGTACTTGGACGGTTTTACACTAAACACTGACCTCAGTCTCAATAATGGAATATTAGTACTGTGTACTCTCCTCTTTCCTCTTCTCCCTGACCCCACTATGTTTCTCCCCCTGTTTTGCTTTATTTGCTTTCCATACCATACAGATTATTATAGCTAGTGGCATGGCTTTTCTTATAGCAGGGCCTCAGGTATTCCATGATTCTGTGACCACACAGTTTGCTGTTAACGTTACCTCTTGTGCAGAATTTTGTCTCAGAGTAAGAGATTTATGTTTATTAATTTATGTTTTGTAAGTTATGTTTGCAGCCATGATGGCTGCAAAGAGAGTTTTGAAAACGTGAACTGAAGGTAAACTAAATAAAGTGTTTCCTGCCAGGGGTAACAACAGCAGCTGAGACCTGAATAACTGGAGATATGAGCAGCTAAAGCTGGCTAAAGGTCCCGTCTTTTCTGGCGTCATAGTGAGGAATGGCCACTCTGAGTCAGGCTGCCTTAAAAAAACCACTGCTAGTGTCAAGCCACCTGAGCAGTATAGTGAAAATAGATTGCCCTTGATTATTGTTAAAATAATCACCAATTAATTTTATATCAGTGATATGTTCAGCTATGAGCCAGCTCCAAGTATGTTTGTGTGGGAGTGAGAAGATGGAAATGAAGGGTATTTCTTAGCGATACAATCAATTAATGTTGCCATGGAATTTGGGGAATGCTGCTGAAGAATGTAGGGGTTGTCACCATGGAATTTGGTTTGTTGTGCTGTGGAATACATGGGAGCCCTGCCCTGTGATGACTGGCTATAATACATTGAAGCATTCCTTTAAAATGTTTGGATTTTTTGAAAATAATAGTTTATTTAATGGTTAGGGGTCAGAGTGGGACTATGAACTGCAGCTTCCATACAAATGAGAGGGAAAGCAATCGTGAAGTTAAGCAAAGAGTGAAATCTCATCTATGTGTGGGTTCTATAACAAAGCCCCAGGTCTTTCTGGTTAACTTCAGATTGGTCACCCTAAACATAAGTGAAATGAATAGTCCCTTTTAAAGGGCCAGAGTCCAAGACTCTCTTCAATTAAGCAGAAAAAAGTCTGCTTGAGTGTCCCTAAACCAAAGAGCCCTTTGAACGTTTCCATACTTTTAAAGGGCCAGAGTCCAAGACTCTCTTCAATTAAGCAGAAAAAAGTCTGCTTGAGTGTCCCTAAACCAAAGAGCCCTTTGAACTTTTCCATACTTGGGTAAAATGGAATATCTGCCCTGTTTTCTCCTCCCCCAATGAAATAATGAGAAGAGTTTTCGTCTTTTTCCTCTTGGTACTTCAGTCGTGTAGTTTTGGGTTGTTAAGTTCTTATTTTTCTTCAAGTGATAAAGTGAATAGTGATAAAGATAAGTTCATAAAGGATAGGTCCATCAGTGGCTATTAGCCAGGATGGACAGGGATGGTGTCCCTAGTCTCTGTTTGCCAGAAGCTGGGAATGGGTGACAGGGGATGGATCACTTGATGATTACCTGTTCTGTTCATTCCCTCTGGGGCACCTGGCATTAGCCACTGTTGGAAGACAGGATACTGGGCTAGATGGACCTTTGGTCCGATCCAGTATTGCCGTTCTTATGTTCTTGTGTAAGTGCTGGTCCTATGTGTATTCCATTGTGGGTACGAATACACACCATGTGCCTGGGACTAGAGAATTCTTGCCCATGTCAGGCTCTGCACTCTGGGTATAAGGGTTGAGGTGGACCGATCGCCTCTCTAATTCCATCTTACTGCCTCATGGCCTGAGTTGGACCTTCCAGAGTCCAGAGCTTCTCCTTTTTCTTCAGACTGATCCTTGTCATCAAACCTCTAAATATTACAAAAGTTGAGTATTATCTTTGTGTAATTAATGTTAATAGTTTTGTTGGTGTAGCTAGGGGCTAGTGAGAATCTCCACCCTGGGGAACCCCTCCGGCTTCCCAGTATGGGAATTAGATTACACCCAGAATACGAGTCTTTAAGACCTGCATCTCCTGTCCCTGATCCTTCCTGGTCAGTGACGACAACCAGCACTGCCAGTACTGCTTCAGGCAAGTGCATATCTCTGCTTAGTAGCTTTTTCATATTTGAAGAAGAGTAAAATCAGAAGTTGACCGTCAAAAATATGAGACAATCTGAATATTGCCATTTTTACCTATCTCTTGGATTTTTCTCTCCCAAGACAGGTGTTTTTCCCCAGACAAGTCATTTATAATATTTTAAAAAACATAAAAAGACCACACAATGAAAAGTTTTAGCCAGACTTATCAGCCAAAATAAAGAGTTATAGCTGTAAAAAAAACCCCAAAAAACAAAAACAAATTGGTCACAGAGTTATTCAGATCACATAAAACTTCCTTTAATTGGCCTTTAATAAGCTTGGTTTAACTGGGATTTAAAGAAAGAACAGTGGTCATTAACATTAGCCAGATTAAGACTCTGTTAATTACCACTGAAAGATAAAATAACATGCAGAGATGGGGTCGGAAATATTCTCGCATGTAAGCACCAAAGGAAGTTGAGAAATTTCTTGCTAACTGAAATGAATAAGTCAGTATCTATCTTTCTGTAAAATAAAAAGAAAGAAAGAAAGAAAGAAAGAAAGAAAGAAAGTTTAAATAAAGACTAAAGACTGCACTACAACTTGATAAGCAGACATTAAATTATGCCAATTTTGTTTTTAAATTATTTCAGTTGGATTTAAAAAAAAAACCTCTTTGGATAAATTTCAGAGTGGTAGCCGTGTTAATCTATATCAGCAAAAAGAATGAGGAGTACTTGTGGCACCTTAGGCTTGGTCTACACTAAACCCCCAAATCGAACTAAGGTACGCAACTTCAGCTACGTGCATAACGTAGCTGAAGTTCGAAGTACCTTAGTTCGAACTTACCTCGGTCCACACGCAGCAGGCAGGCTCCCCCGTCGACTCCGCGGTACTCCTCTCGTCTAGCTGGAGTACCGCAGTCGACGGCGAGCACTTCCTGGTTCGACTTATCGCGTCCAGACAAGACGCGATAAGTCGAACCCAGAACTTCGATTGCCAGCCGCCGAACTAGCGGCTGGGTGTAGACATACCCTTAGAGACTAACAAATTTATTTGGGCATAAGTTTTTGTGGGCTAAAACCCACTTCATTGGATGTATGCAGTGGAAAATACAGTAGGAAGACATATGTACACAGAGAACATGAAAAAATGGGTGTTGCCATATCAACTATAACTAGACTAATCAGTTAAGGTGGGCTATTATCAGCAGGAGAAAAAAAAACTTTTGTAGTGATAAATAGGATGGCCCATTTCCAACAGTTGACAAGAAGGTGTGAGTAACAGTAGGGGAAAATTAGTATGGGGAAATAGTTTTTACTTTGTGTAATGACCCATCCACTCCCAAAAAACAGTCGGAGAACACTTCAACCTCCCTGGTCACTCAATTACAGAACTAAAAGTCACAATTCTCCAACAAAAAAACTTCAAAAACAGACTCCAACGAGAAACTGCAGAACTGTAATTAATTTGCAAACTGGACACTATTAAATTAGACTTGAATAAAGACTGGGAGTGGATGGGTTATTACACAAAGTAAAAACTATTTCCCCATGCTAATTTCCCCCCTACTGTTACTCACACCTTCTTGTCAACTGTTCGAAATGGACCATCCTGATTATCACTACAAAAGTTTTTTTTTCTCCTGCTGATAATAGCCCGCCTTAATTGATTAGTCTCGTTATAGTTAGTATTGCAACACCCATTTTTTCATGTTCTCTGTGTATATATATCTGCCTACTGTATTTTCCACTGCATGCATCTGATGAAGTGGATTTTAGCCCTTGAAAGCTTATGCCCAAATAAATTTATTAGTCTCTAAGGTGCCACAAGTACTCCTCGTTCTCTTTGGATATGTTTCTTATGAGTAGACATATTATAAAATTTAAAATTTTCGTAATTGCTGAGCTATTGTACAGAGAGACACACCTGACAATTATGTTCTAAATCCTAAAATATTCAACTTTGTATAGTATTACTCTTTAAATACATATTTCCGCCCCCCAAAAACCTAAAGGACAATATTAATGTAACCATACATTTTAATTATTTTTAACAAAACTGCTTTATATAAAGGATTTCTATTAATATATGTGATTTTTTTTATTTTTAAAAAACCCTGTCAATAAAAACTCTTTTCCCCAATGATGATCATTGCTTAGACAGCATAGTAAGGATTTGCCATACTGGATCAGACCGATGGCCTGTCTTGTTTGGTATCCTGTCAATGGCTAGTACGAGATGCTTTGGAGGAAGTATGGAATAAAATGCCATCGGATAGTTTCTTCCTAGCTCCCATCAGTTAATGGTTGAAGCCTGATGGTTTATATCTAATATATGTTTTATGCTATCTAATCTAGGTGTGGATCTTCTTATTACCAATATAATTGTCTAATCCTGTTTTGAATCCTGCATTTGACCCCATTGATATTCTTTCACATTGAGTTCCATGGGTTAATTATGGGTAGTTTAAAAATATTTCTTTTTATTTGTTTTAAATGTGTTGCCTTTCAATTTCCTGGAACATTTCTGTGTTCTTGTATTGTGAAAAAGGGTAAATAGATGTGCCTGAATTGCCTTTTCTATACTCTCATTATTTATATACGTCTAATATGTCTCCTTTCAAGCTCCCTAAACTAAACAGTTCCACAGTTTTCAAGTCTTCTCATACAGACATTTTTGCACTTTCTGTTTCTGGGCCTTTTCTATTACTATCTTTCATGAAATAGGGTGATCCAAAATGAATGCCATATTCTACATGATGCCGTGCTATCAATTTGTACAATGTTGTTATTTTTTTAGTATTTCATTCTGGTTAATTATTTATATATTCTAATATTTTGTTTGGTTTTTGACCCCCTCTTCACACTGAGCAGAGTTTGTACTAGCGATCAAATTAGTGTTTTCTTATGTGCTTTTTATTCATTTTATTTCTGATACTGTTTATTTAAAACTGAAGTACATATTTAGTAAAGAATAGCTAATGGCTACGGAAAGTTATTGTGATTTTCTTCTCTTTTTTTTTACACATGCATTAAATTTGCCCTGCAGCTCCGCCTCCTCTGTTAGAGATC
The DNA here is from genome assembly GCF_028017835.1 of Emys orbicularis. Taxonomy (NCBI): domain Eukaryota; kingdom Metazoa; phylum Chordata; order Testudines; family Emydidae; genus Emys; species Emys orbicularis. The sequence goes on from NC_088683.1 coordinate 291,071,541, forward strand.
AATAATAAAACCATGATATACCGGTTGTACTGTAGCATTTTCTTATAAATCAAACCCAAAGTACCTCTCTATGCTCCTAGAAATGGTATGGGTACATTATTTAAAATCAAAGTAGATAAAAACTAAAAAGGAACCTTATAAATATTTCCAAAACGTACTTACAATACTATCTCGATGTGTAAAGAAAAATTAAACACAAAATAGATTTTTAGAATAAAACTTAAAATATTCAGCTACTTATTTTAAAGATCTGATCCTGCAAGTTGCTTTAGAACCACTGGATGCTAATTCTAATGCTTGGCAGATCACAGGATCAACCTCACCAGACATTCAACAACTTCTGGAATAAACTTCTGAAAATGAAAATTGTGATTGACTGACATGATGCTGAACATGACTTGTCCGGGTCTACTCTGACCAATTCATTGTGGTCAGCATTGTGTGGCATGGTGCCACCTAACTTGTCTTTTCATTATCTTTATTCAAACACAATAACATTCTCTAATTAAGGCAAATCCTAGGAGACTTCCTGATTAACTTAAATGAAGCATAATTTTTCTACCTTGGGAAGAAGGTTTCTTGCAAAATACCATTGATATCACACCCATTTACACAAATATTCTTTACTTGGCCTGCTGGTAGAAGATTTATGACCATATAGACACTCCTATCCTCCCAAAGGTGCACATGAGATCTCTACTGTGCATTCTTTTCTGTTTTAAGTACCAGATAGTAAGTGTGGGCCATATAATCAGTTGCTGGAAAAATAACAGGAACTGTATTAACAAAAGGACTTGCCAAACCAATTGTATAAGGTAAAATAATTAGAAAACAGGGCCAAAAAGGAAGAAATACGTTTTAATCAACAGACTATTTTTACCTGTGAATTGAAGTGTGAATTCATTTTACTGGATACGGTACATACTTTATTAGCCTAATCCCAGTTAAGCAAAACTCTTTAATGGAAGTTTCATTATGTCTTCCCAGGATGTACTATGACTTTCCATTAAAGTTCTGCTCCAGATCAGCTTACCCAAGGTCAACCAGCATGACTTCACTGCACTCTGGGATGCTCATACACAGATCATATCCTGTGCTGTGGAGCTGGTTGCATTCCCCAAGGCTAGCTAGTGTATCTTCATTGTGTTTCATATGCGGAGTGGGGGAGAGGAGGCACCAACCTGTGATTCACCCTGCAGACTCAGAGAGTCTTAGAGAAGCTTGCAAACAGGATCCTTTTTACTGCACTCATGACATAAGGGATGCAGGGAACAGCCTCTGCAGAAGAGCAGATCAGCCTTGGGAAGCTGGCTAGCATGTTCTAAAATTCAGGAGACCTGAGTCAGCAGGCAGTAAAATTTGCATTCCAGGTTTAAGGAATCCAGAGCACAGACTTCAAAGCCTTCCTGGCTGGCAACCCAAATCTTTTCAAAACACTGATTCTTTGACTGTTTAGGGAGACCCCCAGGATATTCAGATAATCTGTCTTGCTCTATTTAAGATTCCTGCAGTGCAATGACAGATTTACATTGCATTTATAAGGAAATCTCATTTTGCTCATACAAAAACTTGTCATATGGTCTTTAGAAGGATTTTTTGCAGGTGTATATACATGGAGTTCTTTTCTGCCAATGATATATACCATATACATAATTCTTATCACCGTTAACAAGAGAGACACATATAATAATGACAGAATAGGCCCTTAAATAGGCACAAAATTATGATGCTGAAGAAAATTGTCATAGATAACCTAGCAACTGGTTCTTGTTCTAAAACAATGGTTATCATCTTAAGCAAAAAAAGTCTATCTCAGATGTTCCTCTTTACGTTTTCTCCCTTCCATTCTTCATTGTAAATATCTTGTTTACTTGCCAGTGTTCTTCTTCAATGAAGAACAAGGCTGAAATATGTCACAAATCATACCTAGCTGCCAGAGAAATTCAAATTCCTGTAAGCACAAGTGCCAAGGGAGCTCTTACTGCGTTGCTGAAGCCATAATGCAACATTCACAACGAGATCATTGCATCATAATCTCCTTCTGAATGTGACTCCCTTTGTGTGTTGGTGGTTTGCATGTCAGAGGGAGAAGAAGAGACGGGATCATCAGTTTAGCACAATCCGTTGTTCTTCAATAAGCAAAATTATTAAAAAACAAAACTACCTGCTTTTACACAGAATATTTCAAAGGCTCTTGCCCCTTAATTCCCCAAATATAAAACCTTTTCATTGAAAATATTCAGTTTTGTCAACCCAGAGAAGCTAGTTACTTTAAATACTCTCTAATCCTATAAAGTTGAAGAAATTAAATATAAAATAAGCGTATTTATTTTTCAATGTACACATCAAGTCCATCTTAAATCTCTAAGTGCACAATCAATATTTTAAATACAGTGTATCTAGTTCTTTATCACTTATACCAGTTTTACATCAGTGTAATTCTATGTAAGTCAATGGAGTTACTCCTGATTTACAATAGCATAAGTGAAAGGAGAATCAGGCCTACAAGTTTCAAAACACATCTAAATTAACTCAGTATCAAGTTCTATCAGATCAAGGATGTAAAATTGATTTTTAGAGTTGAGTGCCCTGATACCAGGCTAAATACAAATTTAGGGCTATCCCAGCTGATCTCAACTGTTAGGATATAACACACAGAGTTAGTGTTTAAGATACATAGGACACAAGCTGTAAAAAAGACTTCAAAGACTAAAAGAACACCTGAGTTGTACTTGGAAACTAATTAGTAGCCATTGAAGTTTGTGGAGTTTAGATTAATATTCTCTATGTAAGAAGTACCTCATTGTGCACTAGCAGCCATAACTAATCATAACTCCTTATCTGTCAGGAAATGATTGCACAGGTGATAAAAATTACTCTTGGATACTGATGCTATCTGGACAACTGATAGGATCCCATGACGGTAAACCTTTGTGACAAAAGGCAGACATATGCCTCCATTCAAAAGAGAGCTATTTACATCGTCTCATCTTGCTACTGTTCCAGCTAGCTTGTGTCTGTGGTCCAGTCTTAGGCAGACACTAGGGAAATCAAACAGTGGTACCCAGTGGGTCAAATGAAAGACAGACATGGAGTTGTGTATGCTCAGCATACTGCTGTGGTCTCACATCTCAAAACAACATGCTGCCTCCTCTAGTGACCTCACATTCACATTGAACAGGGGGCTATAACAGATAGAGACCTACAACAATCTGCATCACCTTTCCTGTGATTCTTATATAACATGCAGTATTACCCTCTTAGTCCTCTCGGGGGGGGGGGGGGGGGGAAGGAAATACTCAAGCATTCCCTACCTGAAATAAATCCATAGTCATGATATCAAAGCAGCTAAATGAGCTAAAAATATCAGACTAGACATTTAACAGTTAGAGTCTCAGATGGTATAAACAGATGCATGTTCATCTATTCACACTAGCTGAGGATCTGTCCCTTAGTGTTTGTCCATCACCAGGAGAAAACCATCAACCAATGAAACCACCACACTCTCCATACCTATCTAAGCCTTAAATTGACTGAAAGGAGAAGAGATCTTAGAACTTCAGGGGTGAAAGTCTGACTCCAATTAAGTCAATGGGAGTTTTGCCATTGACTTCAGTGGAGCCAGGATTTCACCCCTTGTTTTGCCGGAGTTGCCATGCTCTCAATTTCTAAGTAATCATCACTAAGACAAGAAGGCTCATGACAGATCAGTGAGAATGTCATCGTCAAGAGATGGTTTCTTCAGCATGGGCGTCAGAGTTGCTTGAATTTTGCTCACATCTTGCTCTTCTGAAAGAAGATATTGACATTCTCCACCGGTAACAGACTCATTATGTGTTGCCTTTTACTATGCAAGAATGGCATGTGTTGAAATCTCCAATTGTATTCTTAAAGTCTCAGAAACCTTCAGAGCCTTTGTGAGCAAAATTGCCTGTAGCTTAAGTGGAGGAGACATTGCATTTATCCATTCCCCTCCCTGATTTGGATCTGCCATCATAGGGGCACTCAGTGTCCAAACCAGAGCAATTTCAGCTGCAAAGCAGACTTAAGAAATATTTAACTCTATATCCAAGCAAATACAACCCAGATTCACTGTGTCAGAACAGTGAGAGTTATTGGATGAAAAGGCAGCTGTAGCCATAAGATTTAAAATTTTATTTTGACAAGGCCTTCCCACTGGAATAAATTGCCTAGGGAGGTTGTGGAATCTCCATTATTGGAGATTTTTAAGAGTAGGTTAGACAAACACCTGTCAGGGATGGTTTAGATCAGGGGTTCCCAAACTTGGTTCATGGGTTGTTCAGGGTAAGCTCCTGGCGGGCCACGAGACTCTTTGTTTACCTGAGCATCCACGGGTACGGCCGCTCGCAGCTCCCGGTAGCTGTGGTTTGCCATTCCCGGCCACTGGGAGCTGTGAGCAGCCGTACCTGCGGACACTCAGGTAAACAAAGCATCTCACGGCTCACCAGGGGCTTACCCTGAACAAGCCACAAACCAAGTTTGGTAACCCTGGGTTTAGATAACACTTAGGCCTGCCATGAGTGCAGGGGACAGGACAAGATGACCTCTCGAGATCCCTTCCAGGTCTACAATTCTGTAATTCGCTCATAGAGTCTGTACATAATAGCCATTGAGTATTTTTACTCCGTATAATTATACATAATTTTATAGAAGATCCGTGCAATTGAAACCTGACTGGAGAAAGGGAAAATAAGATAGTCCTACCTGGATGATGTTTCAATGTTTTAATTTCTACAGTCGATGCATAGTGATTGACATTCTTGAATACATAGAGAGACAGATTAGATTGTTTGACTGAATTCAGAAACCAATTTCCATCAACCTAGTCTCCTTCCTTCCTGCTTCATTGGTTTCACCTCAACTAAGTACTATAGCAATGTAGCCTGTGATTATGATGCAAGAATTAAAGGACATTTAGGTCTACCATAAAGTAGCTGAAGGCAGAAGACGATTAAAATACCTTACAGGACCATCAGTAGCACTCATCGGCTGAAAAGCGTTCTTCATCAGAAAGATCTGAAAAGAGATCTTTCAATTTCAGAGGATGGGCCATTTAAATTTGTCCTTTATCTGAATAGAAAAAAGGTGATCCTCAAATTATGCAGCGGTTGGTGGGTTTTTTTTGGGGGGGGGGGGGAGGGGTTGGCTGTTCACCTTCTATATATTCTAAATGCACACACCTTCCCAGATTGCATCTAACTGCCTTGCCTTTAAGCTTTGTGCAGGAAATGCATCTTATACCTTTTTATTTGGAAAAATGCTAAAGCAAGATAGAAATAGCCAATAGAGGTTTCTGGCTTTTTTTCAATATCAAGCAGAGCAGTTACTTGGTGCTTTGTTCAATGTTTTTGAGAAATATAATCCGACTTTTATCAATTTCTTTGTCAAAAATAAACAATATTAGCTTAATGAATTGCTGCAAAAATTTTTTTACACGTACATGTTTTAAAATATGCTGTTCAGATCTGTTGTCTAAATTTGACTGACGTGTATTTCACCTATTATTCAAAGATCCCAAAACCCTCTCTGAATGATATATGCCTATATATGGGTCAGTTTAGCCAGTTCTTGAACAAAAGGAAATAAATGCTTAAAAGCATGCGGTAGCAGGATAGGACAGAAGATTAACAGTACTGTATTCTACTGAATCTGCATAGGGAATTTAGGTAGGCAGAATGCAATTATGCATTTGGAATGTGGCCAGGACATATGGGTTAACACATGTACTCCTGTGAAACCTGCCATGGGATATTTAATGACTGCAAGTTGTCAGAATTCCGTTTTACGTTTCATCTGAAAGACAGTACCACGAGAAGCACAACGGCCCCTAGCACCATGCTGGAACACTCGTTCCCTATGGACTCAGAGGGGATGAGTATCACCTATTGAATCACCACCACACCTTCCTGCAGCAAATGGATTTTCTTTGAAAGTGTTTTATCAAAGCACTGACCAAGTCCAACACTGCTGAGCAAATGCGGTCTGACAAGATCACAACCCAAAGTTGACTGGAAGTACAATTACAAGTGCCGGAAGTGTTTCAATGTAAGATACTTAACAATGTAAGATATTGTAACCGTGGGGGTTGTTACCCTTCTGGGCTTGCCATCTTTTAAGGAGCTTATCTGAATGTAAGGGTCTAACTCATTAAAAATGCCATAAAATAAAGTGGCAATAACTTTTAGCAAGATAATCAAAGCATTGAGATTACGCTTTACATTAACATATACCGGTATGGTAAATAATAACAGAATTAGAAGTTAAAAGGATGCATCTTAACAATAGTTTATTCTGGGATCATGAGTAACCGTGTTATGTTGATACACTTTAGATCTATTATCTATTTATTCTGTCAATCTATATACCCTACTTCAGTGGTAAACATCACTGTAGTATCTGAGTATAACAATAGGGCATAAAGACCTGGTCTGAGAGTTTTATTACTGAAATTATGTAAACTATTTCACAATATTAACTATATTGAGGTTGCAGGAAATGCCCGTTATAATAGATTAGATATGCTTCTCCTGTCAACTGTTAAGGCTTCTTCCAGAGTTTTCCTATATATCTCAGCTTCTAAGGACTCATCTTTTATTGATAGACCTACTCTAGTCAGGGCCACTAACTCTTGGATTTTGCCATCCTAGGTGAATTCCTCAATGGGAGAAGTTCTCTGAGGTTTGGAGAGCTAGCACACCCCATGTTAATAATAAGGCCTGCTATTGGCCTGCTGGTCAGGAACCATGTGTTCTTGATGGGGTCACTGAGAAAAAAGCACATCAGGTGTGAGTTGAAACAGCTTGTACAGCTTCTTGAGTAAAAATATCTCATTCTTCCGCTGTAAAGTTTTCTACAATTTTTTTCTAGTGGAACATTAATGCCAGTCACCTTTTCATTTGTGACTTTCTGATCTGTTGGTAAACTAAGGTTTGGTAACTGTTTTCAGTTGTTCATTAAAGTTCAGTAATTGCCTCAAGTTAATGTTGCTAGTATATATGTTTAAAATAAATGAATAATGAGATTGTCTGCCCTAGACATTTTGTTTTTATTTTTAATATCCATGACAAGAAACTCACCGTAAAGTTTAAAGTAGATAATGATGTAGGGGAACACTGTTTGGTGCAGAAGCCATGAAACTACAGTGTGAACAGATTTTTTTTTTTTTTTAAAGAAAAGTGCGCAGATTAATATGGAGTCTTTCCTGCCCTGTGCATTTATTTCAGTTTCAGTACAAAAGAAACTATCATCCCCATTTTCTTTGAAAAATGTATAAAAGTATAATAGCAACCCTCTTAAAGTAATTCTTGTGTTGTTTCTAACCACATCCACATAATTGTTGTTGGAACACAATTTTACTACTATCCTGAGGCTTTAAAAGTCAAATCTGAATGCTTAATCCTTCAAAATTCTAAAACCAGAGGTAGGCATGTAGGATAATGACTATGCAGTTCACAATACATACATTCTGAGAGCTTATTATGCAAAATTGGTAAATATGTTGCCATCTCTTACTGGGAAATACTTTTGGAAGGAACAAAATTTGAGTGGTTCAGGTGTGAATGGTGGTTATGGTATATCTACACCTAATAATCTAAGTTTATCAATAACGGAAAATGTAAGGAATTATCTTACTTGAAATTAAGATCACATCCCTCAGTCTAAATATGAATAAATAAAGAATTTAACATTTTAAAAACACACGTAACTGTAAAATATAATCTAAAGCTTTGACACACTTGTGCCACTGAAAAAAAGTTAGTTTTGGTATGCTTCATTAACTGTTTGCATACAAGACAAAAGTGCTTTCTGATGAAGTGTAAAACCAACTTGGGACCAATTTTCCGCAACATAAATTCAGCATTCATTCCATCTCTTGATATCTTTAGATTCAAACAGTCGAGCAGGTTTTATGTCTGTCTTTTATCAATAATTATTTTTAATCCCACTATTTTAAATTCTTCAACCAAATGAAACAAACTCACAGTTTATTTCATGCTGTGATGATTGGTATTAAAGATATATCACTTTTTAGAGTATTGTGATAAGTAACAAACAGCACTCCAAAATGTTTTACACTTATACATAAGTACTCAATTCATTGAAATACTATATAATCATAGCCATCAGGCTGTTGGTGGGGAGATTTTCCTGATGTCTCATGACTAGGGAAATTCTTTCTGTTGATATGAGTAACGTTTTAAAAATTGAATTTTAAACTCATCTTTTTGATTTATCCTTACTAGAGCTCTACTATAGTTGCACAGGTTGCTTATGTATTTTAGCTTAGTATAAAATGCCTTTAGATATATTGTGCAAAGGTCAATAAATATATATAGGTGATTGATCAATACAAAGTAATAAATGTTAATAATTAAAATCTATCTTTGGTGAACTGTGTTATGAGTGACGCAATTCAGTCAAAGCTTTCTGGACTGTGTATATATCTTTATTATCAAGTGGTGTACTATGTATTTGATTACAATATACTTTGTTTGTTTTTGCCAGTTACTCTACCAAAATGGTCTTAGTTATTCATTAGCCTCCTTCTTAGTGTTATAAGGAAGTAGATCACATATGGATAATGTATTAGGATGTATGAAGGGATAACAGATACAGGAATTATATTGGATTGCAAGGCCTGCCAGTTATTCTGAATCACCCTGAGCATTTGTATGGACATTCTGTAGAGTAAATTGATAAAAGTGGAATATAGAAGGAAGGGACATATTGAAGTTTATTACCCAGTCCCATAGCCCATGGGTTACTGTTTCATTTCTAGATTGGCTGTCATGAATTTGTACCTGGATTTAAATAATTTGCAGTAGCCTAATAACCTTATGTTAGGCTGATGATAATTTAGGGGAAAAGTCTGTCATTGGTGGCTCCCCCACCCAAGTTTTTCCATAGATATGCAAAGCCTAAAATGTAGCATAACATTCTTCCACTGTACCCACGTGGACAGGTTGCAGAGAGAACACTCTCTAGCCCTGTTAAATCCCTCATAATGAAAGCCAAACTCCCTCCTAACTACTGCAGCCATCAGTTCATTACCTTGATTGGTGATAAGTATTAATCACCTGTGCTTCTGCCAGCTCCTAATACTGGTGTCCTTTTATTGGCAATACTTGGTTATTGGCAGTCTCCCTCTGATTATTGATGGGACAAGAAGGCTTTCAGTTGCCTTAAGATATAAATGAAAGTGTCACCCAGTCTCTCTAGGAGGAGATGCATTTGATGAGAGCTGGCATGTGACATGATCAGAGGCTTTTCTGTGCTAGAGCTACTAAGAGATGCTTGTGGTGCTTTCCTACCACCTCTTTGCAACCTCAGGTGCACAACAGTGTTCTCCCACCAATATATTTTTAATATGAGCTATTCTGCAATTTTGCTATTACTGTCTAATGAATCTGCCAGTGTCCTTGCTAGTGGGAAAGGCTCACACCCCACCTGAAAACAGAAGAGGTTTGCTGCCCTCCCGTGATGTTGAAAATCAACTCCAAATTACTAATAGATCACAAATCTGCAGTGAGATTATCTTCTCAGGCCTTTCCCCCAACTGCCCCCTTCCAGCCTCTCACCACCCTAAGGCCCTAGAACACTCTATATGTTTATTATCAATGTCATCTGTGCGTAAGGAGACTGGTGGTATTATTTTTCCAAATTGGGCCTGGTAGCCCCATTCCCTAGTCTTCAGAGAGGATGTGTTAACCGATCCCCTCATTGCAGGGTAATTTTGGGGAGGCTAGAAGATAAGGACCATTGTTACCTATTTTCCCAAATCCAAAGTGTCTCTGTGGGGACAAGAAAATCTTGCCCTACTCCCATAATAGAACAATAGCATGGGTAAATATATGGGGCTTAGTTTGCATTCCTTTGCTGACAGCTCCATTCCACATCTGTTTTGAGCCTGGTCTTCAAATCCATTCTCCCTGTCTGTCAATCATCTAGGGACAAACTCACCTCTCTCCCCCACTACCAGGATGTCTAGACATCCTGCTTCCCATTACATCATCCCCTGTAACCTAATTGTAACATATGGAATAGGGATGAGAACATGCAGATCCATGAACTGCACATGCAAACTTCTGACAATTTGGACCTATATATGCAGAATAAAGACTTAAGCATATTTTATGTTTAGGAAGAACTTTCTGAGTTTTAAACTCAGATGGAAGGGACATATTTGGAAGTATCTCACAGGTGTAGCATACAACAAAAAACAGAAGATCTTCTTGGTATGATATTCTTCAATTTACTCTATAACGCAGGAACAGCAAGATGGGTTCTTTGTCACTAAATTAAATATTGGCAAAGACCTTCTATACAGTAGATGAATCATAATACTTTTAGGAAAATAGAAGCAGTTTGGCTCCATCATTTACTCCATATTATTTTCATTTTTAAGACCTGTTTTTTCTAACACTTGCTTATTCACACTGACTTCTCACTGTTTGTGTGACCATGGATGGGAATTAGAAAAAAAGTTTTTTTCAAGGCCTACACAATAAATTACCAATAGATCTCTTTCTTCTGATCTTTTTAAACACATTTAAAATATGTTCCAATGTATAAACAGATGGACAGTATACAAACTTAGAACTTGATAAGTTGATGGGTAAACAGAAAGAAGAAAAGCTAAGCTAAATACCAGAATTGGAAGCAAGTTTAGTATCATTTGCTAATATTGTATATCCCACCCTGCAAATGGTAACAAGGTGGATTCACATATTTATTATAGTATTGAAAAATCAGTGTGGAACACAGCGATTCTGGGATCAGCAGAGTATGTGATTGGATCTTATTGACAATGCTTCTCTGTTTGACTTTTGTGTTAAAAAGATTTTCATGTTTAAGCTATCGTGATCAGACATTGTTTTCAAATGCTGTCTTCAGTCCTTTGCTATGTGTGCATTAAGCATAGGGACTGTTAGCACGTCTGAAGTAACATCTGCTCTGTCTTTTTGTTGTTGGGTTCATGGTATAATTAGCTCTATATTTCACCAAATACAATTTTGCTCCCATGGCGGATGGAGCAGCATGAAGAAAACATAAATAATTGCAGATTAGAGAAACAGAAGGCAAAGTGGGTGTAGGTGGCTTTGATGAAAAAAGGGTTAAGGAGAATAGAAGGTCAGCTCATTATAGGAAATAACGCTTAAATTACACATGAATATACTACACTTTCTCGTATGCTGAATAATATAAAGATGTATTTACTCTTACTAGTTTTATCAAAGGGAAAGAAATATTTAAAGTTGATGCTTTTCCCTAGGTTCTGTATATTTACCGGGCATGCTTGGATGCAAAAAATAGATACCTAGAATAAATGCTCAAAAGATAGGACTTTTGATTATCTTAACATTCTGAGTATAGAGCACACTTTTATTGACAAGTGTTGTTAAGATGCTCTAAATATCACAGATGATTAATGTCACCCTCATAGTTTCTAGGTGAGCATTATGATATCCAGGAAGATTCCTGTTACCTAATAGTGTGCCCTCGCCAATGTGTTCCCAAAAAGTTATTCATTTTCATAGCTGCATGTGCAACAATATTTTCCTACACAGGGAAGAAAATTAGCACTAACTAGATAGTAGAATGAAAAGATTTTGCCAAGTGTTCTAGTCATGTTTAGGCCAAAACAAAGACAGCATTGCAGACTTCTGCTTATGTTATTGTACACAGGTATGATTTCGGCTTTTAAAGATTTTTGTTTACCTTCCACAGTCTTCAAAATTCATATAGTAGTACTGTACTGATGTAACTGTGATGTGAATTACTAATATTGATATAGTGATGTGATGTCCCAGCTACTTAATGTACTTTTAATTATTGTCTGCTGTTCTGTCTAAATAGGTACAATTTATGAGAAAAGAGAGAGAAGAGAATACATGATGTATGAGTTGGTATAAAGGCTTTATCAGCATTACTCATGAGTGATAATTTTGTGGGTCGGTGATCCAGGCTGTCCCACATTCATGCCAAAATCCCTTTGATTTTACAGTATCATGTACTGTATTCTTCTTGCTCTGTCTCACATTTATAACATAAACACAAAATAATGCAATATTAAAGTTGAAATATCAAGTAATCTAAAGTCAGGAAATTCTAAACCTTAAGGTTTCACCCATGACAAAAGGTCAAGCCAACATTGCAAGAATGTTCACTTTGGAATTTAATGAATATATGAATGCTTGCTTCCGCAACATTAATGTAGTATTAGTGCTAGTAGTGTGCATCCATTATCCCTGGATTTTCTAAAGAAAATAGGAAAAGAGCCTACTGACCTTGAAACACAGCTGTTTAGCTTGCACAGTTTACAAATTGTACAGGCTTCACCAGCAGAAAAGCTTGTAACTTCCTTGCTACAGAGTTAATGGGCTTCTGGTGCCACAAAGGTGCTACAAGTCTGGTGATAAACAGTTTGCTGCACTTACAAGCCCCATCACTCTTTTTTTCCCCTGAACCCTCTTCAGCTCAATATCTCTTCCTTCTTTAGCAGATGAGTTTGGAAGTTCCTATAATCAATTATCTGCACAGTTAATTACCTGCACATATATGTCCTCCACATTTATTTTTAGGTGTGCACCCCACAGCGTAATGACATTTTATTTGGTGCATTGAATAGCTTTGCCATTTTAGACCAAACTTAAAAAACAAACAAACAAACAAACAAAAACTTCAAAAGGCCTATTTTTGAACCAAGTAAAATATTTCAAAATTCATCCATTGCTGAGTCCTCTCTCCCCCCTCCCCCACCACTAGAAAAATAAGAATAACCCCACAACTTTTAATACTGGAGAACTTTTAATTTTTTCACCTATGCCTAAACAGCTGAAGGGATTTTGTTGTAACTTTCACAAAATGAAAAATATTCTGATATAAGCAGAGTCCAAATATAGGAAACGTCAGCCCAAAAGTTAAATATTTCAGAAAGTCATGTTCATGTGAGAAACAGAAGGTTAAAACAGAAATTGTTTTGCTATCTTAGCTATAGTTGTCTCAAGTGCCAGTATGTTTGTGTAAGCAGTTTTGTTAGCATTAACTATTTCTGATATCCTAACAATATTGTTCATTATAATCTTCACTGTATAGCATAGAACCAATCAGAGGACTGGCTCTAGTGGTACAGAAAATGTAATTTTCCTCCTCTTTTGCTTTCAGATGACAAACGATAAATCATTTGTTGAAGAGATAATAAAGCACCAACTGGGTGCTGGTTTAATTCATATTAGGGGAGATCTTCAGTACTTTTCTAAAACAATGTAATTAGAGGAGTTCTTTTATGGGGAAAAACTAGAGAGATTATTTTTTGTATGTCTCTGCTGTTCTTACAGGTGTTAATCAAAGTAGGGTAAAAGAGGTTAAGGGCTGAAAAAATTATATTCTAGTTCCATTTTACATCTGAGACATACAAGTCATAAATCAACTACAGCAATTACAAAACACATAAAGAAAAATCCCGAAAGCAACAAGAATTTAGACATAAATAACTTCATTGTACTGGTGAAGGCTACAGTTGTTTAGAGGGAAAGAAAAATATAAAGAACCATAACAAATGAATGAAAAGAATGTCTGGAAGGGATGAGGAAATGTTTCTTTAGTAAAGGAGATGTACAGAAAAAAAATAGCATCTACTCCTGGCTTCCCAGATTGATTTTGCCTTTTACTACAAAACTCCAAAGTTAAGGTACCCTTAGTAGATCATTTACTTATTCCTGATAGTGGTCAAAGTTACACTGAGACACTGACATGGATATCTGCTGTTCTTGAGGATCATGGATATCTGTATTCCACTTGGGTGATGCTGAGGGATAGGGATATTCCACTTCTCCCTTCTTATCCATCTTCTGAAGCTAACTGCCTGAGATTGCATCCACAGGCCTTTGTAGTTTCACACTGGTGTGTTCCAACCCACTGAGTCATAATAATTGGCCTTGGAGGATAGGATGAGATATAAAAGAATGGTGAGTGCCAAACATTTTCCCTCCCTATGACCACCTAAGCTTCTTCATGCTGGCTCTCATGTTACTGGCTGCTTTGGTGGTCCTTTATCGACCAGGAGGAGTATATGGTTGTGTAATGTGGCAAGCAAGTGGATGTGCCTAGTAAGGCTCACTCAGTTGCGTGGGACTACTCGGATAGCTGGTTCTGAAGTAGGAAGGAATTGTTCACCAGTAGCAGATTAGCATTGCCATCAATGTTACCTTCCTCTAGTGCATCCTGTGAGATTCATAAGTGTGATAATCGTGCTTCACAGTATTGATTGGAGATGTGGTAGTTTTGTAAAGGGTCTCCAGTCTGATACACTGGCCAATTAATGGATGTATGTTTATTGTTGCAACTTTGGCCATGACTACTTGTATAAAATACAAGGCACTCAGTACGTTCTCTAAAGTGAGCACCCTTAACTCTGAAGTCAATGGGAATTGAAAGCACTTGGCACATCACAGATGCACTCAGCACTCTGCAGATGTAGGCTTCAGGCCTGAAATTACTACTCATTGTAGTAATCTGTGTTAGGGTCTTTCCAACTACCTTCCATTATTTTTAAAATTCTTCTTTCTAAAGTTGAGTGTCACAATGCTAGTTTGGGGTATGATTTCTGCTCTAAAGATGTTGCATTCAGTTATATTGGGTTAAATCATAACCTGCAGTATGTACCTGGGCAGGGCAACAAGAATAGGTAAGGCAGTGAAGTTCACAGCACAGGGAAGAGCTCATTCTGTGCAGGACCATTACTCCCCATCCTGCAGATTTGGATGGCCAGTGGGCAGTGCCTTGACTGTCCTTCAGTGTTCCACCCACTGAGCTGGCACAGAGGGGAATGTAAGCTTCACAAGTGGTGGCACGACTTACTTTCCCCAGAAGCAAGGACTGCATGGTGTATTCCTGTTGTACTTTTGGGGCTGCACAACTGCATGCTGCTCCTAGGTTCATGTGAACCCCACCAACTAGCCCATTATGGTTGCTATTAATGATTAACTACTGCTACTGCTCAAACCAGCTCCTGTATGTTTCTTAGGACTAAGAACAGCTTCTCATCTTATGTGCCCTAGAGTTAGCTGTTCTACTAAGTCAGGGATCGGCAACCTTTGGCATGCGGCTCACCAGGGTAAGCACCCTGGCGGGCCGGGCCGGTTTGTTTACCTGCCACGTCCGCAAGTTCGGCCGATCGCGGCTCCCGCTGGCCACGGTTTGCCGCTCTAGGCCAATGGGGGCTGCAGGAAGTGGTGGCCAGCACATCCCTCAGCCCACGCTGCTTCCCGCAGCCCCCATTGGACTGGAATGGCGAACCACAGCCAGTGGGAGCCGCGATCGGCCAAACCTGCGGATGCGGCAGGTAAACAAACCGGCCCGGCCCGCCAGGGTGCTTACCTTGGCGAGCCGCGTACCAAAGGTTGCCGATCCCTGTACTAAGTGAGCATTTGTGGTGTTAAGAAATTGCTTCCCTAAATCTTGTCCCAATATGATTTGTAACTAACTAGTTTATATGGGAGTTATTGAGGTTACTTATTATTACTGATTTTTAGAGACAGGTTAGGTGCCTCCGATCGCCTTTAATACTGTGCTCTCATAATTTTTCTCAGCTAGTGTTATTTGTATTCTTATGACTTGGGATTGTGTCCATTCAAATTCTTCGTTATGTTCCTAGTCACTCAGAAATGTTGCGTCATTATATTCCATGGACTCTTTCAGGTATACTATACTATCAAATCTGCCCAGATCTCTATACTATCAGATCTGCCCTTTCTGCATAGTTTATAGACAAGGATTACATGACTCCATTCCACCATGTTTCTGAACTACCTGTTGTGCCAAAGCTATATATCACTGTCAGGAAATCTATATTACTATATTAGTAATTTAGGCTTTTCACATTAGCATGTAGCTGTTTATAGTTTTATCTTTGACCATTTTCAGGTATCTAAAAGGGTGTCATAAGGAGGAGGGAGAAAACTTGTTCACCTTAGCCTCTGAGGATAGAACAAGAAGCAATGGGCTTAAACTGCAGCAAGGGAGGTCTAGGTTGGACATTAGGAAAAAGTTCCTAACTGTCAGGGTGGTTAAACACTGGAATAAATTGCCTAGGGAGGTTGTGGAATCTCCATCTCTGGAGATATTTAAGAGTAGGTTAGATAAATGTCTATCAGGGATGGTCTAGACAGTATTTGGTCCTGCCATGCGGGCAGGGGACTGGACTCGATGACCTCTCGAGGTCCCTTCCAGTCCTAGAATCTATGAATCTGTGAATCTACTTACTTTTATTATCTATTTTCTCTGGTTGTATGTTATTTTTCTGGAATATATCTCTGTTATCTCAGCCTGTTCCTCCTCCTGTTCAGCTCTGATTTCCATCCAGTCCTGTGCTAAGAAATAGTTACCTTTGGTTTTCTGACTTCCTTAGTAGATACCTGACCTGATTGCTTCTCAGCACCTGTCAGTTTTCTCCCAGCACTTAGTTTAAATAATTCCCTCAATACTTTCCCATTGGCTGTTCCTGCCCGCTGCTTCTGTTTTAATTCAAGTGGATCCCATTCCTTAAGTATAGGCACAGTCTTCCTCAAAATATTCTTTAATGGTTAATAAATTTCAGTCACTTTTCTTTATGAGCTCAGCTCATCTACAAATTGAGAACCTATAGGTAAGTCACTGACCAGTTCTAATGGTCAATACATATCTATCTCTAATTCTTTACATCTGTATTCCCATTTCTTGGAGAAATCTCTTTAGTTGACTAAAGACTGATCAGCCACTCTACTTCTAGTGGAAGATGGGTGCCATGTAAAGGTGTTTTTTCCCCATACATTCCACCTTGGCTCCTTTTTATCAAGGCTTCTTTAACTGGAGGATTAGGGCAGTGAGTTGTGGATTAGTTTGCAATGTCTTTTTAATGCTGCTCTATAAAATCTGTGTCTCTTTGCTCCTCCAGTTCAGTATCTTTGACCTCTAGATGAGGTACTTAAAATCTGATGACCATGAGTTGTTTGCAACAGGTGCCTATATAAATCACTTGGCTGCAAGAAATATATTCTGCAATCTATGTGGTAAGATGAATAACCCCACATGAATAATTCTACCTTAATTGGTTATATTGGGAATTTTAACTTGTGATTAGGTCCTAAATTGACCTTGGTTTTGTCTTTGAGTTGGGGGCTGAGGTTTTCATTTATTTATGTATTTATTTGTCTTTGTTTTAGCTCACTAACAACTAATTGGGCAGCCAACTTCCCTCATTGTCAAACTCCCAGTGCTCATTTTGTCACTGCTTACTCTTGCTCTCTCTCTCTCTGTGTGGCCTCTCTCAGTTTGTGGATGGAGAGGAGTATATCCCCTCCAGCATGAAATAAAGCCTCAACCATTTCAAGATGGCTGTTGGAGACAAAATATAGAAGGGTTTGGCAGATGGCTTCTAATTACTTGAGATATGCCAAAGTACTGAAAGGAGTTTTTGTGTCTCCAAACCTCAGGGTAACTGTACCTGACAACTTGTGAGTGGCATGTTTATTAAAATACCCATGTCAACATTTATTTAATCTACAATCCCTACTTCCGTGGGCTTTATCTCAGATAATTGTCTGCAATATGAATGATGATGCTTCCTGGTGTATTGTCTTGATGCAGCGATGAAAATAGAGCACTCTAGTGGTTCTTGAAAAAAACACTACACTCTTTTGTGGAATGTGGAAATTAAAGTAAAAAAATATATTCAAAGTTGTTTTATAAAAAAAGAGATGGAGGGAACCTCCTTAAACATACCCTTTTTGTATTTTCCTGTTGTGATATACCATCTGAACTAGACACCTCTTCTGGTTATGTTGGCAGAATGTAGGATTTTGTCTTTTAATTGCCTTTAACATAAAGTCTATTAGTATGTTATTGTTCAGAAGTAGAATTGAAAAAGACAAATGCAAATTTGTTAGTTGCATGAAGTTTTGGTGAAAGGGATAAATCATGGTCACCTTACTCACATGGTTAGTCCCATCAAGGTCAGTGAGACTAATTGTGGGCTAGAGAATCACTTTACAATCTGCCCTAAGCAGAGTGCAGCATGGAATTGCATGTGCCCCAGGAGCAATGTGGGAAGAAGATTGTGACCCAAAGCTAAGCTGGCTGATGCTTTGAGGGATGGGTGTGGCTGGGGTCCACTCAGTCCCTGCTGTCTCTCACCGACCTCTGAATGAGAAGGGGGACATAGTGGCTCTGTGGAGCCTGCTGTCCCTTGTGTGCTACAATCTGTGGTGTGGTTAGCCCATTCAAGAGAGTAAGGGGATGCCTTATGTTCTCTTACTCCCATTAGAAGGTTCATAGGGCTAGTTGTGATCTAGCCGTGTGTGAGTAAGGAGAGCAGTATTTGGCACAAAGAGAGGAATACAAAGTTGCATACAGAATGTCTGTTTGTCTCTCATGTATATCATGGTGACTTGCACTTATATGAATCTGTGTGCATAATATTTTATTTATTGATTCTAGTAAAATTACAATTCTGTTTGATAATAGGCAAAAAGTTCAGTTTTCTGCACACCACCAAGGAAAAAAAGTAAATGGAGACATCTCTTAGTCTTAAACCTCCATCCAGGATATTCTGATCTTCCTCAAATAACGATGTTGTCTTTAATAATAGCCGTGGTTGTACACCATTCTTTCCCCAGGTTGACTCCAAATACGTTGTTAAGCAATAGGAAGCCAGCACCACCCAGAGCCACTAACTTAAACAATCCCAAACTCCTACTAGTGAAGTTGCTTGCTTTTTGGAATGTTTTACCCATTCCATTCAGAGCTGACACTGACTTGCAATTTCAAGTCCTTCCTGATGCACATATTCCAGCTACCTTGGGATATGAATTCTGTGGCAGAGAAACCTAGCTGGCTCACCTTAAACTATCTCTCTATGCTGCCCAAAAAGCATGTTAACAGTATATATGCAGTGTGCAGGCTTTCCCATGTGACTAGAAGTCCCACCTCAGCCCTTCAACTTTCCAGATGAGAGAACACGTGCCTTAAATCAGGGACTCACAATAGTGTGTTGGTTGGTCATTCAGGTAGAGGTTTCTCTGAGAGTGATAAACTTTTGTTTTGTCTCCTATAAGACAAACTTTTGTCTCCTAAAAGATATTTGACATAGTTAATGTTATCAGTGACATTGTTAAAGCCTTTATTGTATTCCATGTAAGTCAAACAGAATGAAACCCCAATACTAAACAGCATTGGAATTCATTTGTCTTCCTATTATTATATTAAACTGAAAAAAAACCTTTTTTCATAAAATGCATTATGCCCAATTTTGAATGTAAAAAGAATATAGATTTTCCTGTTATGACTGAACATTTAAACTTTTAGTTAGAGACAAATGTTACAAATGACATTTGATGCAATTGAAAGTTGTAGTTAATTTTCCTTTGAGGAACAATATACAATTATTATTGCTTAAACATGTTAGAGGAAACTTAGTGTTGTACATTAGGCAAGCAAAACCATACAAAGAGGTTTATAGACTGAGAGACTTGTTTTCCTTTTGTGGTCTGCCTTTTCAAGCCTGTTAAGTGTTGCAATATGGTGGTCTTATTTGACAACTGTAACAGAAACAAACCATTCCCCACTCATGCTTTCAACGGCATCAGATCATTTTATCGTATGCACAATTATAAAAATTCACATACAACATTTTATTTTGTTCAGAAAATCTCTCTTTATATATGAAAGAATTATGGTATCCCCACTGTATCTCTCTGATACTAGTCTGTGTACTCAGAGGATGCTGGGACTGAATAGTATAACAATGTTCTGATTATATGTACATTGAGAATAATACATTTTCTTTAAAGTTAAAATCTTAAGAAAATGCATAAAATAATGTGAATACAATTAATTTAACGTCTGATGTACAGAATTGATGAATGATATTAATATATCACTATAATCACAGAAGTTCTATTGCAAATATGATAAAAGTTTATATATTGCTCTTTCACAAGTTTATAGTTACTGTATTACAAGCTTGTGCTTTGGATTTAGTAATTTATTTGCAAAATCTTATGGTTGCGTGAAATCCTGGTAATGAGCACATAGCTGGCCTAATTGGGCTTTTTCACTCAGTAATATAAGTAACCCCAAACTTTCATAGCTAGTGTGAACTGTGGTGAGATTTACTTTCCTTGGGGGGTCCTATGAACAAGGAACTCCATATCACCTAAGTCCCACTTAAGACTTTGTTTAAGGGTTTGAGAAACATAGTGGGGGCCTTGGGCCCAGCAAATAGCTCCCCACTACAGGATAAAGTTGAGAAAGTAACAGTAGTCTGCAGCAGACTTTTACATGGGTTCTTGTTTGGTATAGAGATGCAGTACATGGACTTGCTTGTCAATCCTACACCATCCCCTTAGCTTACTCACAATCCTCATCCTTGTGTTCCTGCAGACCAAGCTTGACCCACAGTATGCGAAGAGTATCAATGTGTACTCTCTGTTTGGCCAGCTCCCATAGTGGTTCAGCTGTGTTCTGGACCGTTTATACTTTAATGAAGTGGAGGCAGGGAACAGAAGGCAGGTTTCTCCCTGCTGCTAAACAGGCAGCCAGCAGAGAAATTTTAAATGATAACATTTCCTAAATACAACATCTCATTAGCTTAGTTCTGTAATAGAACTTGGTCTGGGAGAGAGAGGAGCCTCTTGAGCTGACAGCCTACCACCTCCCAAACAATTTTGGGAACCCTCACCACTTCTAGTGATGGGACGTAGGAACCACCCCTAACTACTCAGGGCACAGTTGTTCCCTGTGTTGGGCACGCCTGTACCGGCTACCCAGAGTGTGAGTTTCAGTGAGGGTGCAGAGCAGCCTCTGCAAGATCACTACTTTCCTTCCTACTTGAGTAAGAGGCAGCACATAGTTGCATTGGGGAGGGGAGTAGGTAGAGACTTGATTAACTGTGCAGCACACTAGCCAGCACATTCAAACTGGTGCAGTGGACAAGGTGATCTATTCCAGGTATAGGGCTGGTGCAGATTATTTCCTCCTGAAGTTAAAAGGCAAACTAGGGATCATATTGTAACTCTCTGCATCCCCAGGTGTGCTCCTGGACAATGCAGTTATGTGTTGCCTCTTACTCCAGGCTTATGGTAAAACCACAATCTAAACCTCAGTTACCAAGCTCCTCAGATATTTTGGTGATGACCACAATATGAATATACTAAGATACATAAATCAGGCTTTGAATGGACAAGACTCTCAGCCATTGTTTGCAGTCAGGTTACAGTGGGGAGGGATCTTGTGACTTGTTACACCCTCATCTGAGCAGAGATAGACTGGTCCAGTATATGATGATATTGGATGCAACCAGAGCAGCCGGCTCATTTACATGTACTATACAATCCATTCTTCAAGCAGATCTGCAATTCCCTCTGTGGAGCTGGGAGCTAATACACAGCAGAGTGCGCTTTTTCCTGGCTTGATCACATTATTCTTCAACTGGCATATTGGCATATTTGAATGCATATGCCCTAAAAGATGGTGTATATTTTAGTTTGGGTAGAAACCCCAGTGTTCGTTTTAATATTAATTTACACTTTTAGGATACATCTACACTTTAAAAAAACAAACAAACCCACAGCGGTGTGTCTCAGAGCCTGGATCAACTGACTCAGGCATGGGGGGCTTGTGCTCTTGGGCTAAAAACAGCAATGTAGACATTCCCACTCAGGTTGGACCCTGGGCTCTAGCCTCTGAGAGTCACCTGCTACACTGCTATTTTTAGCCCTATAGCATGAGCCTGAGTCAGTTAACCCCAGCTCTGAGACTTTTAGTTGTAAGTGTGTACATGTAATGCTCCCAGAAAAAAATATAAAATGTATATGGCTAGGAAAACCTTTTCTTGTGAATTGTTAAGCCAGTTTTATATTGTTACATTCACCATCACAATATATTTTTTCCCATTTCCTTTTTTATTTCCAAGTTTGTGGTGGTATTTGGAGATAGCCTGTATATCTTTATATTACAACAGAAAGTCAGGACTGTCTGTTAGTCTTGGGGTTTTTTGCATATAAGCCTCTTAGGCAGAGACTGTGCCTTCTCTTGTGTTTGTACAATGTCTATGGGAAATATCAGAAACAAATAGTTATATATTATCAGATGATTTGTATATCATGAAAGTGGACATACATTTTGTTGTTTTTAAAATTGATTAGAGGATAGAAATAAGTGTCTGAATTATATTTAAGCAGTTTCCCCAAATATAGTTCCCCCTCCTGCAATTTACTTGTGTGCTTGTGCAGATCCTCTTTGATGGGATAGTGTCTGATCATGCAGAGTAACTGGCAGGATCAGGGCTAGAGAGAGAGAGAAAGAGGGAGAGCGATTCAACTTCATTTCATACTTGAACAGTAAATAGGTAAATGACTTCACCTCATTTCAGAAATATTTTGTTTGCTGTACTATAGTCAGTTGGAGTGACAAATATCTCCATACTTTATCTTAGTTTTAATAATAATAATAATAAATAAAAACATGCAGCATATGATTCAATGTAAAAAAGTATCATGTAATCCAAGTAATTAAATTTTCCTGTCCATTCATTTATTAGTTACGTTTACAACTAAAAAGTAGGTTTAAAAATTTCAAAATATATGCTTTGCATGCACTAAATCTAAGACTTATAAAAACATTATCAATATTTTCTAATTAATATTGGTTCTTTTCCTTAAGCTGTTATAAGGATACTTAATGCACAGCCTAAAATTAGAGTTGACAATTGCAAATACAAACCAACCAACATAGTAATAAAATCAATACTTACATTTCCCTTGGGGCCACTATTTACTGTTTGCAGTGCCATTCCCTTAATGGAATGGCAGCTATGTTTGCAGAAACCTTGTAACTACCATTTTTATGTTTTAACTAAAAGCAGCTTTCCTGAAGTAGCATGATAAAAAAAATTCTTGAGTTACTATCAAAAAAATCCTGTAAACATTTTGTAGCTAATTTTAACACAGGCTACAAAGAAACATCTTTTTAGAATAAACACAACTGAATTTCTGCGGATGAAATATTTGTGTTTGTAATGTCAATACGTTCTTTCCGGTTTCATTATGACAGACATTTACCTTCATATTTAAACATCTTAGCAATAAACTTTTAGTTTCATCTGTTTATTTCAGATATTCTCTAATTACTTACGCTTATTTCATCCTGAAGATGAGGTCTGCAATGTACTATAAAGAAATCTTGCAGTTTATCTGATCTAGCAAACGAAAATCATAGATGAAACTATAATCTTCAAGATGTGTCATCACAGCTCTTGTGCACATCTGATTCAAGTCTTTTGACTCGATGCTTCTCCCATTGAAGTTTTTCCATTAATTTGATTAACAATGGGGATTGCATTTGCACATGCTCAGTAGAAGCTTGTTTAGAAGCTTGCTGTTGAAATCTCCATTCTATTTGCATTAAGCATGCTCCAGTCCTACATGTTCCAGAGCTCCTACTGTACTAAGCATGCTTCTTGGCTCCATTGACCTTTTAGATTAGAGGTAGGAAGGAGTACTGGGTTGGAAGCCATGAGTTTTAGTCTTAGCTGCACTGGTGACTGAGCTTAATAATTTTGTGCACTTTGTAGCCCTCAATGTTGAACAAGGCCTCATACCCCTACTTTAGGTGGAAGGCAAATGTAATTCACCTGCATTTTATAGATGTGGTAAATGAGAGATTGTGCAGGGTCACTTCTGGCAAAGCTGGGACTAGATGTTATGTGCCAGATTCTGTTCTGTGCCTCGCAGTATAAAAGATACAGCCTACAAAAGATAGGAAAGGTGGCTTTAAACTTCCTTTCGGCCTTACAGATGTTGGGCTGTTCTGAAATAATTTAGAGCATCTTCCAAGGATACTCTGATTTATAGCAAGCTTACTAAACTGCCTTGGATGTGCTTCTGCAATGTACAGAAAGGCTCTGGATATTCTTCCTTTTGCCCTCAATATAGCACTTGGATACATACAACAATCCCACTATGCTTCCCTTTGGGAGAAATTCACCTAGGGCTGCTCTGACCTCTGTTGGCCTCTCTATTCTACTCCAGTGGCATACAAGGGCTACAGTAGGGGTTAGACTTTGATTTTGTGTTCTAATATGGTTGACTCTGTCACCCACTTAGTTACACTGCCTTTCTAAATAAATGTTTGTGTTTGTCTGTGCTTTCTGTAACTAATAGATCATGCTCCCCAAGAAACAGAACCCCAAAATCCTGATTGTCACCTTTGTACTCCAACTGACAATGTGTGTGTTGCATCCCACACCGGTGGCTGGTCTACATAGAGGATAACAGCCTACTATTGCTATGTTCATTTGTGGTTAAAACACTTGACTGAGTTCTAGGAGAGCTTCTTTCTATTCCTGGCTCTGCTATGGATTTTCTCTGGGATGTTGGGCAAGACTATTGAAATGCATATGCACAAGAGAGCAGATTTACAGTTGCACAGGCAACTGTATTTGGACATTTCCTTTCTTTTGCATCCCTGAATTTGCAATCTGTGTCTTCTTTTTAACTTAGATATTTTATATACTGTACCACCTCTCCCATTCCACTCCCCAAATCCTGCAGATTTTACTTTTTTAGGATGGAGTGTAACTCCTAGGCAAATCAGCACCAACTTCCTGTTCATTTGTATGGGAGCTGGATCAAATCCATCATCAGAAAAACTGTCACTGACTTTTGAATTTGCCCCAGTATAATTTAAAACCACATAGTTTTATAATTAGTTTACAGAAATCAAATGACTGAGAGGCATCAACAATGTTTGTTTTCATTAGTATTTGGTCAAAGTAATTGTGTGAACAGATCCTAGTCACATTCAGGGAAACATATTTTGAAACAGGATATTGAAAATAAAGTCCATAGGACAGCAACAGTCACTTTCCCTGATGATGTCAGCATTTGTGTGCTGTGATAAAGCAGAGCTCTTTTCATGATAAAGATAAATTCATATCCAAATCTTTAATAACAAACAAAACTGTTGTTAGCTTTTCACATTGCAGTCAGAGAGCCTCTTTGTAACTTGCCTTGAAGACTTGATTGTTAGGAACGAAAGTTATGTTCTGTACAAAAATTAATCACTCAAGTTATTACATATGGTGTACTCTGTATTCCAGACTCAGGCTTTATACTGAAAGCTTTGAACAGTCCCTCCTGTACCTATGAAATGCTGTAATTGATACAGAATCATTGCTATACAACAGCTGCAATAACAAGGTGCTGCTGCCTTTACTTTAATCTACCTTTCTTTCTGCCAGTTTATTATGTTTTGAATTTATTCTTTTGTAGATCTGTGTGCTATCTTTCTTATGGAAATTAATCTTTTTAGAAGATTTGTATTCTCATTTTCAAACACTAATACATTCATTCAAGTAGCCCATTATTCAGAACCAGCTGGCTTTTTATCTAGTGATATTTACTTCAAAAAGCCAAGTTAAATGGTATCATAGATTAATTCTCAGGGCACAGGAAAGCTTTTTTAGAGAAAAAGAGATTTGGTAATTACTAAGAATATCACAATAAAATCACAGGACATGTCAAAAATGCGTTATGTAATCTATCATTATAGGAAACTTCAAAAAAAGTTAATTCAGTGAATCAAATATGGTATGTGGGATCAGTATATGATTGTTTTCAGTCTAATATCGAATAATGATAAAGATGCTATGATTTTTAGTTATTTTTTTCTTCACAGTAAGCACCGAAACTTCAAAAAGGGCATTATCCACTACAATTTCTTACATAAATCAAACTTGAAATAAGACACATTTTACAATTCAATTTAAGATCCCACTGAGACAATAATGTTGCAAGCTGTGCATTTTGCAAAGTAATATAGTAATGTCTAGTTTGCATTTTTGAAAAACCAAATTAATCACACTTTATTGAATCTGTTGAAGCAAACCTAAAATTCATCTATTATTAAAAAAAAACTAGTGCAACAAACACAAACTATATTTTATACATAAAGGACAAACTCATTTATTCATTAGGATAAAACACTTGGAGTTTGCATTTTGTAACTATGAAAGAAATTACATTTGCTATCTGTACTCCTTTTTTGAATTTTTAAAGCGTTCTGTTCAGAACAAGCTGCTTGAAAAATGTTCAAATACCTTAACATGGTGTCAGTCTTGAAGGCTGCCTGGGGAATCTGTGGAAATCAAGAGAGAACTGCATTTTTTAAACTTTGCACAATATAGTAGATTCAAGTAAATAATAAACCATTTACCAAATAAATCTTTTGTGAAAATTAGAAAATTTAGCCAATAGTAGATTAATTTAGGAATAATAAAATAGGACTAAGCAGTGGGTAAAAGGGTGCAACAGAACGCTTAGTGTGAAATCTTGGCCTCACTGAAGTCAATAGCAAGACTCCCATTAACTTCAGTGAAGTCAGGATTTCAGCCTGAGAGTTTAAAAGAGATCAGTATTTTGAGAATGAATTGTGAATTCCGTAAGTGTGTTGTGACAATTGGGCCTACAGATTTACCCGAATTGTGAGCTCAACTGTAAAAAGTATGTGAAAATTCATAAGATGTCACAATAACCTCTAATAACAAACGTTGATGGGAAAAGGTATGAAAAGGAAGCAGAATAACTGAGTTAGTCTAAAAAACAAAAAGGCAAGTTGATATGATTCAAAGACTGTGTTGAAACCCTACTTGTTAAAAACAGGAGATGTGGAGCCAAAAGTTAATGAGCCAAAATTGGTGAGTTGTATATTAGGCTTAATTGTTGAACAAAAACATGAGGGGATGGGCAATTTCCCCCATCACTCCCTTTTTTGGACCTTTAAAGAGATTTTGTGGGGAAAGTACAAAAGACCAAAAAAAAAAAAAAAAAGAAGAGATGGAAAGAACAGCCAGGTTACTAGAGTGAGCTTCATCATAATGGCTGCCACCTCCACTGTTTCTGGGACCCGAGCCTTCATCATCCTGATCCTAGGCAGTGTCCTGACCAGAATGGGCCAGAGAGAAGGACCCAGATGATATTGCCACCCTTACCAGCTCCAGCTGGCTCCCAAACACTACCTGGGATGACAGTTATTACCATCTTTGATACCACCTCAGAGACTGTCAAACAAGGGGGCTTTTCCTCCTGAGATCAGACTTTAACAACAATAACAACAACAGCAATGACATCTCCAGCCCATCTCAACTAACTTCTTCTCTTTTCCCCAGAAGGACAGTTATTACCATCTTTGATGCCATCTGAGAGACTGTCAAACAGCAGAGAGTTTTTCCTTCTAAAAACTGTCCATAGCTAAAGGGGAAAGAGAACAAGGGTTGTTGTTAATAGGAAAGCCTTATTTAATATTTACATTTAAATTGTTTAACTGATTTCCTTCTCTTCTGTATCTTTAATAAAAAGTTAAAAAGATTTTTACTGGTATGTTTGCCAGGGTTCTAAGCAGATTGAGGTCTCTGTATAGCAAGCCCCAGACCTTGTTTACATTTGTTTAATGTTGGACAGTGATTGGGTTATGTTAATGCCTTTAGCCCATTTATTCCATCTAAATTCTGCAACAGGTGTAGAATGCTGTCTATAGTCTAGGCCTTCCAGTGAATGATAAACTAAACACAACACAAAAATCTGTATTCCAAAAGTCAGTTAGTCACTATCTGCCAGTTATAATGTCACTTCCCGAAATAACTACAGGCTACTCCAATACCTAAAAGACAGAGAATGACTTGATTTTCTGGGGGGTGGGGGTGGGGGGTCCTGCTAATACAGGATCTGCATGTGTATGTATTATATGATTTAAAAGAGGGAAAATGAAGCTTTCCTTAATTTATTGGAAATCAGTGTTCTCAGTCTCCCCCTCCCCCCCCATAAAACTAGGATAAACTTGTGTGAGGTAGAAGATTCTTCAGTCCATAACTAGGAAGTTCTTTTGGGAAAAAGCAAGAGATCCCTTTTGAATAGGTACAAGTAAATAATTCAGAATTGCAAAACTATTCCAAAACTATCTGGAAAAGTCAGGCATACCAGCTATATTTCATTTTTCTGCAGCAATACAGAAAAACATAGCAGTTTACAAATATTGTAGATCAAGGTCCATGCCTTGAGGAACATACAATCTAAAATTAACACTGCTTCTGTTCTTGCTTAAATGGCATGTATTATAAAATTTCACTGACCTTGGCAGCATTACAGTCATATTTTATTTTATATAGAAACGAACAATTGTTAGCAAATTTGCCAACATATTAGTCATAAACAGGCTTTCCCGTAATATTGTACATGCACACCTATTTCTGCCTTTATTTTCCTCTCTGAATGGGTTTATTAATTGTGATTGGTACAAAAAAATTATCTGTTTTCCACACAAGGTCTCGGGACAATCATAGTTCTGGTCTCATAGGAGCTGGTCTGGGCAGGAGAGGCTAGAGCACCATGTTCCAGCCCAGTGGATTAGGAGACTTCTTAACCTCCATCATCAGCTGCCTTGAGGCCTCTGTGGGATTCATCTGATTAGATTTTGGTTTTCTTCAAGTATGTTATAGGTGACACCTGGTAGTATGGAGGGGAGTGATGAGTCCACTGGGGTCAGGCTCCTTCCAAAATAAAAAACTAGGAGATGTTGGGGGATGGGTGGGGGGCAACCTTACTCAGAATTTAAAAAAAAAAAAAAAAGTCCAAGGAATTGACAGAATGTGAGGCAAAGTTAATTGCTAAATCACTTTACCGTTATGTTACATTTCAACCCCTCTCATTCCTACATGCACTTGGCTGCCTTTGGGGCAGGGATTTCATTTGTATCTGTAAAGCACAAAACTAAATAACTAATAGTATCTTAGCATGGAATCAGGGCTCACTTTGCCATTGGAGGTGCCATTTTTCAGAAGA
This sequence comes from Emys orbicularis, assembly GCF_028017835.1. Taxonomy (NCBI): domain Eukaryota; kingdom Metazoa; phylum Chordata; order Testudines; family Emydidae; genus Emys; species Emys orbicularis. Next base: position 291,100,433 of record NC_088683.1, read on the forward strand.
GAGTTAAAACAAAGGTCCCGTTCCAATCACTTACACTCATTAAAGGACTGACCCATTGCCCACTGATGTCAATGACAAGATTGGTTGATTTTGATGAATTAGGGATCAGGCTGTAAAAGTTTCATAGCACTTTTTATAAGAATAGTAGCATTAATCCCATTCCACCAGAATTCTAATACAGAACGTTATAGTTTTCCTGAGCTACATTGCCATGCATTTTAAATTCAACATAGTATTCAGTTCAGTTCAGTTCAATACTTTCTTTCTTGACATGACAAACAAAGTGTTGCCAAGGTGTAAAAAGGAGACAGGGGGGCTCTAAGCAATTGTGAAATACTCCAGTGCACTGTTACAAAGCTGTCATGCACACCCCTTCACTCCATTCCAGTGGTGTGTGAAGCGATCCTTATATCCCTTACCTAACTCAAAGGCATCAGTGTTTATCAAGTGCTTTGGGACCCTTGGATGAAAAGTGCTACATATTTACAAAAATGTTGGTATTACATATTACTAATATTTCAGAAGTGGATTTTGGGCTGAAAAGATTAAATGGAAACAGTAATAAGAAGTACACGCACGTAATTGGGAAAATGCCTGTAATGAACCCCAGTCTGAAAGTGGTGATGTTCATATTTACAGAAGCACTAAATGTGAAAAGCATGATCTCATACACATGCCTGTATATATCACCAAGTTACATTACTCAGTGTATATGGAATAAACTGATATTAGTGAGAGAGGCTAAAGTTTTTGTCTCACTGAAATATGAAATATCAATTGAGAAAACAGAAGCCTACATATGAGCACAATAATACTAATTGCAGCAGTCCAAAAGCAATAACCGGGGACTCAAGAACCTTACTTAAGGTTTCCTTTTCTCCTTCATATAATGGAATACCAATCATATTTTTTGGGGAGGTGTTGTGAAGAAAGGGACTTAAGGCAAAAGGAAGCCAACAGAAACACATTGTGGACACATGACAATGAGCTCTAATGTTTTCAATGTAGTTACAACTTAGCTATAGTATTACTACTATTGTAAATGTTAATGGTATGACTTAGAAACAGCAAATGGATTCTTGAGGTATGATTCCATTTAATGACTGAAGGTCCAGGATTTGAGAGCTGAGTGTTACAGGTATATACTGAATAGGTGAAAAAAATAAACCAGTAGGTGGCAGTTTGTTATATGAATAGTGGGGTACAGGACTCTGGTAGAGGGCAAATATACTGGTCACTGGATGAGTAGTTTTCTGTTCCCTGAGTGACCAGAGCAGGGGCTGCACTAGAGTAATCAGGAACCTGCTAGAATCAGTTAAGGCAGGCAGGCTAATTAGGACACCTGGAGTCAATTAAGAAGAAGCTGCTAGAATCAATTAAGGCAGGCTAATCAGGGCACCTGGGCTTTAAAAAGGAGCTCATTTCAGTTTGTGGTGCGTGTGTGAGGAGCTGGGAGCAAGAGGTGCAAGGAGCTGAGAGTGAAAGGGTGTGCTGAGGAGCACAAGCGTTATCAGACACCAGGAGGAAGGTCCTGTGGTGAGACTAAGGAAGGTGTTTGGAGGAGGCCATGGGGAAGTAGCCCAGGGAGTTGTAGCTGTCATGCAGCTGTTACAGGAGGCACTATAGACAGCTGCAGTCCACAGGGCCCTGGGCTGGAACCTGGAGTAGAGGGCGGGCCCGGGTTCCCCCCCAAACCTCCCAATTGACCTGGACTGTGGGTTCTCCCAGAGGGGAAGGTCTCTGGGCTGTTCCCCAACCCACATGGTGAATCTCTGAGGCAAGAAAATCTGCCAATAAGCGCAGGACCCACCAAGATAGAGGAGGAACTTTGTCACACTACAAATAAAATCTATGTTAAAATAACGTTAAGGTTGCAAAGTCAAGCATCCAAACTTTAGAAAATGGCAGAATTGTTTGCCCATAAAATCTTAATTTACACCCCTTGTGCACATATGCATCATGGCACAGTTTTTAATTACAGCATCCCATACCATTTTTTTCCACAGGACTTCTGCCTCATTGAGTTCACAGGATGGGTGTTGCCCACTGCTGGGTAGTTATTCAATACTTCTTTTTATCCTCCTCATTCAGTATGTAGCTCTTATTTACTGAGCACTATTTAAACACTGTACTGAACAGAGGCATTAATTTTCCTCATGGGCTTTTCTATAATACTCAGATAATATGGTTCTGAGTGCTTTACATATATTAATATATTTATCTGCACAATACCCATGTGAGGTAATATGATATTATTACATTCCCATTTTACAAATGGGAAACTGTGGAAAAAATAGTGTGTGATCATTTAATTAAAAGACTGTATAATAATAGATATGCACAAGGGGGTTGAATTAAGGTTGCACAGGCAGCTTTGGCCTAGGAAGTCCACTTTTACAGGTGTAAGTTGCTTAGCCACATGCCAGTGGATATAGGAGTTCTGCACAGTATTAAAATTTGTAGGTTTTCTTTTTGTTTAGGTTTAGTGATCCTTGTTCCATAGTCTATATTAGCTTCTAGGACTAGGTAGTGGTTTAGTAGTCACAAAAATCTCTAAAGCAAAGATTATGGAAGGGAAAAGGTCTGTGAAATATGTCAGTCAACAGAGAAGTAGTCTGGCTATGCTGGAAGAAGGACAGGAGACATTGGATATGGGTTAATTAGGCCGCAACTTTATTTTTAATTGTCTGGGAGTACCCAGCAGACAAAAGTGTTCAGAGCAGGTAATTCCATAATTATTTCAGTAGCTATCTGGGAGGCTTCCATCAGCGCTCCCCCTCATGGGTGCCGACTCTGGAGCACCCACAGGAAAGAAATGGCAGCCCCCCTACCAGAACTTCCCTCTCCCCCCAGCACCTCCTGCCCGCTGGTGGGCCCCATCGATCAGCACCTCCCCCTTCCTTTCAGCGCCTACCGCCTGCTGCGGATCAGCTGTTTCGTGGTGTCAGGAGGTACTGGAGGGTTGGGGGAGGAGCGAGGGTGCAGCGTGCTCAGAGAAGAGGGCAGAACTGGGTGGGGAGGAGGCAGAGCGGGGCAGGAAGAAGCAGGGTGGGGGCGGGGTTGGGAAGAAGCAGGACTGGGTGGAGCCTTGGGGAAAGGAGAGGAGTGGGGGTGGGGCCTGGGCAGAGCTGCCCCCCCCCCCGGCAGATTAGAAACTCGGCGCCTATGCTCCCCCTTACCCATTCTGGTCCCCACCCAACCAGCTGTTGGGACCTCACCATCCTTCCCTTAAATCCTTTACCAATGTATTTTATGTGATCACTGTATCTCTTCCCTGCAGAGTACCTACACTGGACATCCACCCAACGTTTACATAATTAGTTTTGACATTATAGCCTAACTCCCGTTTCATGTTCTCCCCAAATAAGCCCCCCAAACCCACTGTGGGGAAGGTGAAAAAAACCCACTTTGCCTAGGCCAATCTGACAGTGAGGGAAAACTTCCTTCCTAGCCCCCCAAAGAAAGAAGCAATTAGGGCAATGCCCCCAGCGACTCCTGACAAACGCCAGTATTTCACCACTTCCATACTGAGAGGGTGCATGCTATTCCATCTGGTCTAGGTAAAAAAGGGCTTTTCCTGAACCGGCTCTCTCTTCCGGTCACCTGGGTGGGATGGATCAGTGTCCCCACACTGAGCTGATATGCAGCTGCAGCAGAAAGTCACTCCCTCAGCTCTCTGGCCCTTAAAGGGGCACACATTTTTTCCAACAAGCCAGACAACGGCCTGCGCTGCTTAATGTGCGGTGAGGTCATTCTCTTGCTTTTCGTTTCCATAGTGTATCATTTCAGCTCTCATATGAGTAGATTTGTGAAAAGCAAGAAAAGTCTAGATGCTGATCAAATTTGCTTTAAAATCTTAGCCTGATTTAGAAAAAGCCCGACAAGATCTGGAATGATCTAATTATTATAGTCTTTCATACTAGGCACTTGCGATTTTTAAGGATGTGCTAGATACAGCTGATCTTTTCATTTAACTGCAATACACTACAAGAATAGAGAGCAAGTGGTGTGAAAGATTAGTAGTAGTGAAACTGTCAATGGAGAAATTAAAAGTAGCAAAATATGGGCAATAAAATGCAAATTAGATAAAATGAGAAAAATAGATTTTTTTATTGTGTTGTCTGTGTGATCAGAAGTGAAATTTAATAACATCACATTGTTAGAAAAGCCACCAACGTGCACTCAGTTCAACTGATACACACCTATATCCTAATTTGTCTTGTAAGTAGGGATGTGCATGCTTAACCATGTTAGGATCTTTGATTCTGGCAAACATTAGGTGCTTATGCAGACTTCCTGAGTCTTATTAGATTTTAAGATCAAACCAACTCAAAACTACACTCTGCAGAATTAATGAGAGAAGATAGAGGGCTAGCATAGGATCTATAGCCAAAAAAAGTAGACAGGATAAGAGGTCGGTTAAGTAAAAATGTCCACATTTTCAATTTTCAGTCTTGCAGTCTTGTTTTTTTCACTCATCTTGTCCTTTGGAGAAATAACATGTCTTTCAGGACAGACACTGGAAGGTAGATGTCTATGATATTGTTCTGAAGCAGAAACTGTTCAATAGATTCTTTTCTTTAAAATTAGTATGGCAAAGGACTGTCCAATTGATTTCATTTTCTGCCAAGAAAGTGTTCACTGTTGTAGTTGAAGTATGACAGTCCACACATTACTCTTTTGATATTTCATTTTCAAGTTAATTTACCCCAGAATCATCTGAAGAGTCACTCTTATATAAACAATATATTCCAGAGTTGCTCTGCCTGGTCTGTGGTGGTTGGCAGTGCTGAAGAAGATGTAATACAGAGAATGCTATTTCTATTCTGGCTTTGACAGTCCTTTGAAAGCTCCTTATCCTCCATATTAGCAATTAATAGGGGCTGCATGTCGAGAGAGCACATTTGGCTACCTGAGGAAGAATATCATAGTTCAATATGCTCCACAGGAATCTTGGGAAACATTTTTCCCCATCCCATAGTATTTGCTTCCTTGAAAATGTTGCACATTTATATAGTGTCAGTAGTGACAGTAATTACGTTACTGTTTTTCAATTCCAATGACATGGGACAAAAGAGATGCTATTGAAGTCTGATGGTCTCTGTACAGGTATTTCATTATACTTTAGTTTATATAGCACCTTTATCTAAAATCTCAGCATGCTTTACAGACATGCAGTCTCATAAAACTCCTGAGTGGTGGATAAGTATTATAGCCAACTTCAGCAGGTTAAACGGAATCACACAGAGGTGAAGTGGCATGCATACAACGAGTCAGAGTCTAAAGAAGGAGAACCAAGTATTTAATTTGGATGATAAGATTCCCAACTTTTAGCACATGGATTATGAGCAGTTTCCAGTGAACATATAGCATGGCAGGAATCAAGCCTCAGATAAATGACCCAATGTAGCTGATATAAAATGCCTCATTTGGTGATTGCTTGTTGATGAGAAATAGCCTGTATCAGGGAACATGGAAGATAACTGTGGTCTTGTTTTGGGGATTAGTGGGACTAAAAAAGGATCAGCAGGGATGTGAGTTCCATCCTTGAGGGGGCCATTTAGGGGTTAGGGATTGGTTCTGCTTTGAGCAGGGGGTTGGACTAGATGACTTCCTGAGGTCCCTTCCAACCCTGATATTCTATGATAACAAATAGCACCATATTTTTTGCTCTACCAGTCAAATGGAAAATGTTCTGGGAACACGAAACATACTGAACCCAGTTTTTAAATGTGGTCATCTACTTTAGGAACTCAAATTCCACATTCTGAATGCTTATGATGACACTTGGGCACATAAAATATATAGGCTACCAAAGAGCCTATATCAGTGCCCATGTATGGGACTTGTTCAGCATCCACATTTCTGCATTGGATCCTCTGTGGAGAAAAGCTTTGAAAATACTACTCTGTGGTCACTTTAGTGCTGCATCAATTGAAATGCAGCTCAAAATGCAATGTGGAGCTACCAGTTGTCGTTTCACAAAGTGTTATGCTGAATCTGGAAATTTGCATAATTTAATTAATTATGCCACTAAAAACTGATTTTCTCTCAATTTAAAGCAAACAGCTTTTATGAGGGTGAACTACAGCACCCAGGGATATCAGGTGTCCAAGCTCTTAATCCTATTACCAAGAGTTGACAACCACTGATGGAAACTGGAAAACATAAGCCTCCAGCAGGGCAACAAGTAAGGAGGAAAAAGGCAACAGATTTTTTAAAGCTTTTTGAAACCACTGTATGGTTTTTAAATCAATTTTTTAAAAACAACTGAATTGGCAGCTTGCACTTTGTTGTTCAGAGGGTGAGTACTGTCTGAGGGCTAACATTTATTTTACTTAGACATAAATGAAAATAACTATCTCTTCTGGGAGGAAAGCTGTTGAACTTAACTACCATAACAAAAATGCAGCAAATGGCCAGTGTTTGCTATTTGTATCTATGCCTGTCCACTCACAGATGTTTAAGAGTGCAAGATGCTGTACCTTGTAAGTGGTTTCTAATGTTATGGGTTGGAGACTGGCTATGAGTCATTTTGATTGTAAACTAATCTTGGCAGACGATGTCAGATTCCAAGTATCAAAGTATCAGTCACTGACTAAGCACTACCTTTAATACCAGTGCCTCCTTTATTTCATTACAATATCGGTTTTGAGGAAACTGAAAACAATGGGTACAGGTTTTGCTGAGGTATAAGGTGCACTCAAATGCAGAAGTTCTCATCTTTGACTACATATGAAATGCCATAACCAGAAATCCTATGACTGACCTTGCTAAATTCTGGGCAAGTCAGGAAAGAATATAACAGTTGTAGTAACTTACTTATGACTCCATACTTAGAGCCCTGTGTGGATACAAAATTTGTATCCGCATCCGATCCATGACCTACAAACATGGTCCGCGGATATCCGCAGATATAAAGCGGATATCCACAGATCTGCAGGTCTCTATCCATCCTCACCTCAAACCCCAGAGCTAGACAGGGCCAGACATGAAATTGACCCTATCATGAGCGATATGTTTATGAAATATTGAAACCTTCCCACCACTTGTAGAGTGAAAACCTTAACATGTTTCCCCCAATTTGTTTCTACTTTCCTACAACAAAGATTACATTTTGGCAAAAAGAAATTGCATTTTTTCTTAACAAATCTGTCTTTTTTTTTTTAATCTGAACTAACAGTTGGTTTTGGTGGGGAAGTGGAAAAAAATCAGTAGAAAGGATTTATTAAAAAGTGAACTTGTTGGCAATATGAGAACTTTACATAAAATTGGAGTAATTTGATTCAGGTTTCAATTAAGTTTTACAAAAATCTGTATTGTCTTCTTTTCTTCTTGTATTTCTTTTTCTATGGAATCTTATTTGGGGCTTAGGAAGATCAAAGATAAATCAAATCTTGAGTTCCAACAAGAGTTACAGTGGGTGTAGACAGGTAGAGAATTGAGATATTAAGGGTCTGAATCTATTCTTATCAGTCAGGTTCTTCACTAAATGAACATACAGGATGGAAGTGTATTTGTCATTATTGCAATAAGCAGATACTATGGGAAATAAACTAGGGAAAACAAAGGTAGAATAAGCAAGCTATTTTTCCAAATAATGACTGAAAACTCAGTCTCACCTGTGGTCTTCCTATTGTGCAGAGATATTTGACTTTCCAAAAATGCTTGGTGATATGCCCACCTATGAGAGATGAAGCTCAAGTCCTAAGGATCTGTCTTGTGTTAGCCAGCTCAGTCTTAAACTGACTATAAACATTTCATAAAGTTTGTCAGAATTTCTTGGAAAATGATAAAGAGGATAAAGACAATAAAGATATCTGGTTTAATTGATTCTTTTCATTGTTTAATAAAATTGCTCTGTTCGACTGCTGGAGAATTTGGACTGAATTTTCATTACCTACTCCTGAACAATTTACACTGGGATCTAGACAGTATTGAGCTAATGAGTTAGAATTTATATTGAACCTTAACTGTCTTCATGAAGTAGCAGGGGAAGGAAAATCATGGCCATAATTGAGTATTTTTTCATTATAAACTATGTTTTATATAGCTTTTACAATGAGGTTTTTAATAAATCTAAAGAAATTAAATTGGAATTTGACCAACTTTTGTGCTTTTGTCATCTCATGTAAAAGTATTTTTTAAAATGGTAAGGCTAATGGGCTAATGAAACTCCTATGAAAGTCAATGGAAATTAGAGGGTCCCTACTGTTGATCAGATAATTGTGAAAAGTACTATGAAAAGTTGCGCAAAATACATGTTAATATAATCTTTAAAGGTTCAAGATTGGGGAACATATGAAATGAGTGTATGAATACATTTAATATGCTGCCCAATCTTGAACTTCATATATATAGTCCCACTGAAGTCATTGGAGCTTTCTGATTAAGAAGTTCAAGATTGGGCAGCATATTATATATCTTCTCAGTGACATATAGTTTTTTAAAGACCTATTCAGTTTAGAGGTCACTTAAAGTACACTTCCATAATGTAGAAATCAATAACTTTTTCATATAAATGAAATACAGATAACATTCTTTAACTGTGTTATTCTGTTTTACTGTGTTATGTTGAAAAGTGCTGATGTTCACTGTAGTGAAAAATCTGTTTTCTCAGATACGTAAAATACTTTTATAGTCAGTATATATTGTTCCAAATCATTTCTTGCTCCAAGTGGGGTTCCACAAGTAGAGGACTTGCAGGATTGGACTCATAATTTCTTATATTGAATTGAATGAAATATAAATTAACTATCTAATACTACAATATGTTACCCATACACAAGAGTGCATGTTGGTTGATGCCATCAGTGAGTAAAAATTTTAATTACTGTCTAATTTTATTTTAATACCAAAATTTAAGAACAAATATGAACATAATTAATATAGCCATAGTCAGACAATGAAAACGTTACAAGCGAACACCCTCTACCACATATAAAACAATTGTTATATTTCTCTCCAATTCTACTTACTAAGAATTACAGAAATATAAGTAAAACTGTAAATATAACAAAGATTTACAATTCATTAAAATACATTGTTGATTTCTCACTGGAACTGTACTGTTTAAACTGTTCTTCTAGCCCAGGATTAAGAATTCAAAGTGTAAATACCTCTCAAGTGAACTAGTACAATCCTAACACCCATAAATTCATGTTTCTAACTATAAACGCCAAATGTTATCCTTACCTATCTATAAAGGTGGCTTTTCTTTCTATTGACTGAAAACAAAACCTCCCCCTTGCCCAACCCATACATTACAAACACTAATTTGTCAACCACAAAATGGGTTAAATTGGTGGCCTTGCTTGCAAATTCAGACATTGCAAATTTGAAATCTTCCTGCATCCAAATAATTTATATTCATTCCCCACAGGCATCAGTGATGGTTCTTGGGATAAAGAAAAACTTCAGTCTCCCCCTACCCAAGGATCACAGGCCTCTTTTAACCATCCCAGCTTGCCTGGACAGCATAACCTTCCAGTTAGCCATCCTCTCAACCCTCTTCAACAGAACCACCTTCTGCCAAATGGTACGGGTTGACATCTTTCAACACTAACATCAGTAGTTTTCAAACTCCTGTCTTTCTATTGTGTTTACTTAAATAGGCTATGCAAAATAAAAAATGTGGTGAATACTGTAATACTTTAATTAAAGTATTCAGCAGTGGAAGTAGGAGTCATAAAAAAATAAAAACATACATACTAAACCTAATACTTAAATAGCTATTAACCTGTGCATCAGTGGCATAATTATTGCTAAGACACCTTGCCGCAAGTATTAAAATGGACAATATAACAAACAACAATTGCTTAGCAATGATATGCTACAACATTACACTGATCTGAACAAACTAAGAGGTCTGTTAGCCTCTCCCTGTGCGTATAAGACCTCCATGGATACTAGAGGGAATTACACACGTACAAAAAGTGAACAGATTCATGTTAACTGCTCTATACTGAAATGTTGGAAGAGTTCATTTTTTAACACATTTGGTGCCAAGCATTTCAACATATTTTGCTCATAAGAAAATATATTCCTAATAGTCAATATTTAAAAAAAACATTATAAACCAATATTTCCTGCCTTTTGTTTTTTTTTCTTAGGCCTGGAACTTCCTTTTATGATGATGCCCCACCCATTAATTCCTGTCAGCCTACCTCCAGCATCTGTCACAATGGCCATGAGTCAGATGAACCACCTTAGTACCATTGCAAATATGGCAGCAGCAGCACAAGTACAGAGTCCCCCATCCAGAGTCGAGACATCTGTTATTAAGGTAAACATCTAGAAAAATATCTGTGATACTAAATTAATTTCTTCACAGCATGGTACATTATTAATGTAAGACTGTTCTCATCAGATGTCATAAGGTAAGCAGTCATAAAGGCAAGGCTTGGTCAGTGTTTGGAAGGGAGGGCTCCAAAGAAAAACCCACTTACTGTAGGAATTGATTTTGGGAACTGAGTATTATGTTGGTAACTGAAAATTCTGAATACTGAGTACTGAATCAGTGCTCCAGTTCCACAGTTGAAGTTGCCATTTGTCAGATGAGATATAGATACTGACTACCCATGGCCAAAAATGATCTCATGCACTTTCCCAGGAAGCTGGAGATGAAATCCTGACCCTATTGAAGTCAGTGAGAATTTTGTCATTGACTACAGTGGGCCCAAGATGACACCAATCCCGTTGTTTATGTCAGATATTCCCAGCTGGAGGTCTGAGTGCCAGAACTAGAGTGACTAAATAAATTAATTGAAGAACATCTTGAGGTGCTCCCTCACCATGTGCTGAGCATGGTGTCTTTGTGGAACTCTCACCACTGCCTTATTCAGCAATAGAACACAGGTCTAGTAGAGTTGAGTACTGACCTGACAACCACCAGGCCAGTACTGTAGCACTGTACAGAAGTCTGAACACTAATAACTTCCGTCCATCATAGGGATTAGTATAGCAACTAGCAACAAAGCATCTGGGTATTTCCCACTTAAATTAGGCCCGCATCTCAAGGTCTCCAGTGGATTTCCTGGAGTCTTCTGCCTTCATTGGTGGAGGATGCTTTACTTGTATTATACATGTATTCTATCCCCTAATATTCAAACTATACAGTTTGATTCACCTGATATTTCCTTAGATATCTCCATTTTATCTGCTATTCTTCCCTGATTCTAATAAATTAGATACAAAGAGTATCTTCTTGTTTGGTTAAAGAGAAAATGAGCTGATCAGAATATATGAGAAATAATGAATGTGTGCTTAGAGCAGTGCTGGGCAACCTTCAGCCCATGGGCCACACACGGCCCATCAGTGTAATCCACTGGCGGGCCACCGGACAGTTTGTTTATATTTGCATAGCCACCCGCAGCATCCAGTGGCTGCAGTTCGCCGTTTCCGGCCAATAGGAGCTGCAGGTAGCCATGCAAATGTAAACAAACTGTCTTGCGGCCTGCCAGTGGATTATCCTGACAGGCCGTGTGTGGTCCCTTGGCCACAGGTTGCCCACCACTGGCTTAGAAAGCTTCTCCTCCAATTTAGTGGGTTTCTTATTTTACAGGTTAAAGTGGTCCATTCACATTTGGCATACCTCAAATTTACAACCCTACCTCTTGACTAAACTTTGGAGCCAGATTGTCAGCAGTTCTTAAATAAATGCCTGTGCAAGTTTTGCAGGCACATCATTGTGTATACAGAAAACAGATTTGCATGCATAATTTTATATTGCATTTTAGGGATCCACTGAAGATCTGCCCCTTAACGCAATCCCCATAATTCAGAAAAAATTATCAAACCCAAAACAAGGGCCCTAACAGTTTTATCATTCTGGGTGGTTTAGTGACCTATAGGAACCTGAATTTGTGGAGATATTTGATATAAGCACGCTGTTCTTGTACTTCCTCATTTTCTTGTTTGCTATGCCATGAGAAGCTTGGAATCATACTGAACTATACAATTGCAAATGCCTTTGAAGAGAAAAATAAAATGTATTTTAAACTCCTTTAAAAGCCACCAAATCTGTATTACTGTGTGGATAGAAAGGTAAGGCATTCCAGTGACCCAGGACCACTAATGACAATGTAACTTGTATCATTCGTGCAAACATTTGGGATCAAATGCAGCAACCTCAGAAAGTGAGAGAGTAAATAGGGTGTCAGAAACTAAGGCTGTGTCTATACCACACTGCAATGCAGACTATGGGGGTATGAATTGCGGAGTGCACCAAAGTGTTGTGCGCTAACTGCCCTGTATTGATGCTGCTGGCACAAACTAAAAGGAATGTAGTTCACAATAATGTAACCCTGTTTGAAGGAGGATTACATTAACACAAACTAGATACCTTTTAGTTCATGCCAGCAATGTCCACACAGGGCAGTTAGTGCACAACACTTTGGTGCACTCTGCAGTTCATACCCCCATAGTCTGCACTGTGATGCAGTGTGGACAAACCCTTAGTAAGGCAATTAGGACTAGGCCTATATATGGCTTTAAAAGTTAGGCTGCATCTTTTGTCTTGGTAGGCATGACGACAGCAGAAATCAGCATTGGAACCATGGTGCATGCAAATACATCTGAGACAACAGCCATGGAGTGGTGGTGACCATTTTGAATCTACCCTGTCATCTCACTCATGCTGCTAACTGTCACTGCCTAGTAGCATGGTGATTTCTGCCCTTCTGTATGTTTTATTTTTCACTAGAATGGCAATTAGCAAAAGGTACATGATACCAGAGCTGTTCCCTGGGACATATTAGGTGTATATTTCATCCTACATTTATTTTCTAAATTTCCATAGTGATCACTGCTTATTACATAGATATATGCTAATGAATATAAAGATATCGAGAACATGATTGAGCACACACTCACTGACACAGCATTTTGTTTGCTCATGTGGGAGTCTTGAAATATGATGTCCAATGTTCTTAGTTTTTTTGCATCCTTAACATGTCTGTGTCTTCCTTACTTTTTATCAGAAGTACAATATCACAGTTTATATACAGCAATGGGAAATTTGATCTCAATCTGTTTTTGACATTCAAAAAGAAAATGTTCTATTTTTTAAGCTTGAACAAGTTGGCATAAAGTAGTTAGTAAACTCTGTAAAGCTGGGTGGCCGAGTTACCATGAGTGTAACTCTATGGGGCTTAGATGGAGAGTAAAACTATAACTAATAAATTTAAAGCCTCTACACCCCCCAAAATCTCTTTATATTGCTCTGTGTCATCATGAATTCCATAGCTAGCAAGATAATACATTGTAGCATCAAGGGGATCCAAATAAATGAGGCCAGGCTATCTTGTCTTTAAAACCAAGTTTTTTAATCCAGCCGGACTCTTCACACATTGATGTCTGTCTCCCTGACAGCTAAATACAAACACTTCCACCCCAAGAACACTTTCTCATTCTCTTTCCAATCCCTGAGCCTATTTTCAATTGCACCCCAGCTATTTGGGGAGAGAAACACATTACAAACGAAGGCAAAGATTTTTCAGATGGGATCTAATTTTCAGTGCCCCAATTTTGGGGGGCCTAACTTGAGACATCTTAAAGACAAATAGTTTTCCATTTGTCACTTGAAAATTATTAGTATATTTTAAAAAATCTTGACCTTTTTATGTGTGTGTGTGGGGTGACCTGCATAACTCATTCCAGAGGAAATCAGCCATCCTATATTCATGCTATTAAAACCTTCATCATAACTGTCAAATTTTGTGCAGCTCCATGTGACATTTTATGCAGATTATTTAATGAGACAATTTGCATAGTTATATCTAATTTGCATATTGTTCTTTATGCCATCTTTAAAAAAACATGTGGATTTATGTTATTTTTAAAAGCACCTAAGTGACTTATGGCTGAATTTCCATGTTAAAAAAGGTCTTGAGTCACTTTTGAAAATGTTGCTCTTATGCTTGTGCAGCTCTGGTTACTGAAGCCATTGGTTTATCTACAGGGCAGCAGGGCAACCTTCCCCAGACATCACCATGTCAACATGCCTCAATCCTGATTTGGGGGACCTTCCTTTGCAAGTCACAGAGACAGCTCAGTCTCCATGGCCTGTGAAGTTCTTGGCCTCTGCTGAATCTGCCAATTTATGCAAAGTGTGGTGCTGAGTTTGTGATGTGGGAGCTGTGATTCATCTCATACAAGGAGCACCAAATGTTCATTAGATAGGTGCAGTTTTTAATCGCTACTGAGGTGAGCTGGATTCATGCTGGTAACCTACAGGAAAAAGGCTCTAAGGGTAACTAGCAATGTCCTGAGGCTTCCAGTTCCCTAATATGTGTTAATGTTACACCCTAAAAAATGAAGCTTGTTTTCTGTAAAGTTTATCATATCAAATTCTGACCTCTTAGGAATCTGCACAGTCAGGGTACTGTCTTCAGTCATTGTCAGACAAACCCTGTGATTTGTGGCCCACCCTATTCTTAAAGCAACATCTCCCATTAACAAAAATACAGACACTAAAAATACAGTAATAAAACAAATATTAACAGAACATCTAAATTCATAGTTCAATATAATAGCTTGCTATATAAAATAATGTCAACAGGAGTGTGAGTAGCCTAGATAAATTTGCATATATTCCCTCTGCCCCAGTTGGTCATCAGGCAAGTTTGAGCCCACAAGAAAGAAAAGAGAACAAACCAGATGTGACACATTACTCATCACTCTTAATGCACTACCGGAAGGTGCTTAGATACTGTGGTGATGAGAGCAGTAGAAGAACCTACATGGAATGTAATAGACTAGAGCTTTCAGATCCTCTGCACAGCATTCTACCGTTTCATCTATAGCAGTCCTGGTAATGTAGATATGCTATCCTCCTTTATGAGGAGCAGCCCATAGAGAAAAACACAACACACACTTTGTCACTGGGTCACACAATTATTTCTGAACGAGCACTAGAATGTTGGGTGTCAGAATTCCTCTGTTCTCTTCGTGGCTCTGGGAACAGAATATGGCCTAGTGTAGCCAAGTGTAACAACACATTTTTATGTCATCTGCAGGGATTTAACCTGAAATCCCCAGATCTTAAAGCATGGGTTGTGGTATAGCCACTAGAGAGGGACAAACATCCATACTGTGTCAGTATGTGTTGGACAAGCACATAATTTGGACCATTTCTTTTAAAAACTCATGTGGGAAAGCTGGTAAGATTTGGGTGTTTCATCCTGGGTTTTGTTCCCAGTAATGATGGCTCCAACCTCTGCATTATCTTATGTGTAAAATGAATGAAATATAATTGCCTACTCTGAGGTTGGGGCATTAGGCCTAACTTAATAACGATTGTGAAGTGTAGAGAAATAGTAAGAGCATTCCGTAGGTGATCTGGGATTAGAACTAATGGTCACATAGCTCAGTATACTTTCCTCAGTGTGCATCACACCATCAGACAGTCCCTGTATATGTACTCATGCCACATGCAGAGATAATATACATAAAATAAATTGCTGAGCATGTGATGCATATATTTGTCTTCCACAGATTCATGCTGATAAAAGTTTTATACTGCCCCATCATCTAGTCCATATTTCTCTATCAGAGATGGTAAATAGGTGACAAATAGGCAGATAATATATGCAGGTATAACACGGTTTATTTTAATATTATGGATATAGATTGTTTAGAAAGTAATTATAATCATGGAAGCGAAAACTTTCATATATCTCTGTAGTGGCATTATGGTGCTATCACAGTGCTGTACATGCTTCTTATACTGCTGTGTCATGATGGTCATGGAGTGAGCCCTCACACTAGCCAAATAGCAAGTGTGAAAAATCGGGACTGTCCCTATAAAATCAGTACATCTGGTCACCCTACCTCACACACCCATTTTCCTTCTGGTGCACACTTTACCATGATCCTAACAGGAAAGATGGAATCACAGCATCTCTCAGCCCCTCATGATAATTTTGCTGGAGAGTTGCATGTGTGGTTATTAAATCTAGTGGTTAAAATTTGCACATGGGGTGCAGCAGAACTTTCCATTCACTCACGGGGTGTCAAAGCCATTCACTCAAATTCGTCCTGGCCACCCTGGGGCGGCCAGGTCAAATTTCAATGCAAATTCATGTTTGCAGTGAAATTGCAAGAAAACTATAAATCGCTTTTGGCATAGGAGCAGTAGCAAAATAGCCTCCCTACCTGCCTTTGTATTGTATTTGGTGAGACAACTGAAGGGGCAGCCAGGCCAAATTTCAGTGAATGGAGTTGTGGCCTGGCGCATGGAGTTGCATGGCTCACTAGCACTCTTTGATGCTGAAGCTGAGAAATACTGCCCTGGAAACTATTATTGTATGTGCATTTAAAAGGTTTCCTCATCTATGCCCAGACAGAAGGATCAAAGGACTGATTTATTTAAAATCCCCTTGATTGGAATCAATGACCACACTTCCATCTGGATTGGAGATATACTTATCTCATAGAACTGGAAGGGACCCCAAATGGTCATCGAGTCCAGCCCCCTGCCTTTACTAGCAGGACCAAGTACTGATTTTGCCCCAGATCCCTAAGTGGCCCCCTCAAGGATTGAATTCACAACCCTGGGTTTAGCAGGCCAATGCTCAAACCACTGAGCTATCCCTACATTGGAGAGCCTCACTTTGTAAGGAGGAGAGGCTCCAAGAAAAAAACAAGATGGGGGGGCATGATTCAGAAAAGGTTAAGAACCCTTGTTCTAGCCTCACTTGCAGAAAAACAACTTATTTAAAAATTAAGTATATAAATTATTTCTCCCTGTCCTTACGAGTATCAGCTGGTATTTGGAGGGTTTGGAGCTTGGGGGATTTGTTTGGGGGAATGGCTACTGGCAGTCTACTCTGCCCCCAGTGGAGGCAAAGAAACTCTATGATTTTAGCTTGTGCCTTTATGGCGCATGCAGGTAGTGGTTAAAGGGCAAACTCTCTGAACAAATATTACTAGCACCCTGCAGTGGCAAGGTAAAGAGTATGTACAGTAGCATGCTACAAAGAGAAATAATATCTTAGTGCTATTGTGAGAATAGATACAGTCTAAAACTTGTGATTTTGTGAGGTGGGAAAACTCAAAACTACTGTTTCTGTTTCTTAATATTGATGCTAGAGGGACGAACATCACAAAGTATTATTAATTGTCAGAAAACTACTTTTTATTAGAATTTATATCCTTTCTTTTCTTTCTTTACATATTAAGGCTTTCTTGTTTTACTTTCTCTCTCTTCCTGTTTCACTTTTTTTTCCACCCCAGCTTTCATTTCATTCTGTCTCTTTGCCTTTGACCGGAGATGGCCTTAAAGAGGATTGTGAACCGAGTAGTTTTTTTTAATTTAGTTTTCTAACCTAAATGTCAGAGGTTATTTGAAATTAGACAAAACAAGTTTACCTTTTTCTAATTAACACAGTCTTTGAATATTGGAAGGAATGGGGCAAATTTCTACTCTTGTACATACAAGCTAATTCAATGAACTTCAGTAGAATTGTTCTGGACTTACACTGCTGTAACTGAGATCAGAATTATTCTGGTAGATATTGGGTCCTGAAATGATAAACATCCTGGTTACTTGGAGAGGACACTTGATTTTGTGAACAGTGCCAACCTAGATGACTTGCTGACCTTTCCCTCCAATTCACCAAGTTCACAGTCAGTGTTGTTATTTGTAAACTCACAAAGCTTCAAATGCCATTCCATTACTGGGCAATATTACATTTCCAATTGATAAGAAGTTGGAATAAAACTGAGACCACATGATAAACAAATATTTTAACCATGCTAAACTGCTAAGAAGATCAGACAGAAACAAAATTGTAAGGGAAGTATGGAGAAATGAACACGTGAACAGACACCTTAGATTTGTTAATGGCCAGTTTAAGCACAAGTCTTTAGAATTAAATTCCAGAAGTTTGTGTTGTGCCCTTTCAAACATGAGATGAACATTAGATGTCCTTTTTGTAATGGAATATTTAGATACATGAGTTGGATGAATAGAAGCAGTGCAGCAACAAGCAGGGACAGCAGATTGTGACAGCAATGAATCACAGTGAGTATGACAGCTGTGACCTGGGGATGCTTTAGACATGAGGTGGCTTTTATCACCTGTCCATGGCTTCAAAAGGCTCAGCTTGTTAGAAGTTTCAGTATATCAGATGGCTACAGTTTCCCCCCCCAAACAGAAAGATGCATGGAAATATGAAGGATATTGTGAAATGTATAACTCCTATTAACATTGACTTGATATAATTCTATGTTGTAACATTTGGAAAATAGCAGCAGACCAGTATCAAAAACTGCCTTGTATCAATTCAGTATGTATTCACATACATACTTGTAATATATATTGTTTAGAGCAAAGAGTTACAGTAGAAAACAATTGCACTACAGGTTGAAAAAGTGACCAGCAGCACAGTGATTTTCCTAATATATGAAAAACTCCAGACTATAATTACTCCGCCACTCCCCAAATATGCTGCAGTTTCATGTGTCCTCTGCTGAGGCTTGCCTTGGTTTACAGGATCATATCACCCTCTCACCCAGGAGTAGAACTCAATCAGCAAAATATTTAGCCAAGATGGCTGATACAAAGTAAAACATTTCCTTTGATTTTATAGTATTTGTCCCCCAGTAACTTCAATCTTTCATTTTAATTTGAAACTGTTGGGTCTACATTTCAATTCATCTGTGGGCTTAAACATTGTGTTACTATTTAATTTTATTTTCAAACTCTTTTGATTTTATTTTTTCCACAATGTTTGCATCATATAGTGTTGCTGACAAGTCTACAACAGCAGGAGAAAGGGAAGGAAATGTGCTATAGTCATCCAGAGCTGAAAAGCTACAACAACTGTATACATTTAAATTTCTCGGATACAGGCACTTTTTACCCTAAATGTGTAGCACCTGCAGAATTCCATTGTGTTGTGGCTTCTGTATATGAGGTCACATGGTCATGAAATTCTGCGGACTAGTCACTCAGTAGTTTGCAAGATCAATGTATTTCATCAGTAAAACATATAGCTACACTTCCAGCCTAGGGATAGCTTATGTGACCTGTTGCTTAAAATAAAGAAAAGACTGCAGAGTGTGATTCTGATGGTGCAACAGTATGCAAAGCTTTGATGCCAAAAACTGTAGACCACCTAGAAGAGCGGTAATGCAAAGCTGTTATAGATTACATTACCCTGTCTTAAGTGACTGGAATCTGTGAGGTAATCCAAAAGGATATTGAATATAATATGGATTGTGTACATATAAAAGTGCGTGTGTGTGTGTGTGTACTGTGATGCTTTGGGGTTCAACCCAGACCAGTAAGGGTTGTACCAGTGCCTGTCCTGCCAACTCTGGGTGCCTTCAATGCTATGCTGCTGTGCCTCACAGACCCTGACACCAAAAGACAGCATGTAGGCAGGCAGGTCACTCCCCGGCTTCCACCACCTAGTGACTTTTTGCAGAGTGACCCCAACACCCTCCAAGTCTCACATTTCCCTAATATGGTCTCCCTGACAATCTGCTGAAGTTCCCAGATTGTGAGTTTGAGTTACTGTGTTACCCCTTTTAGCCTCAGCAAGTGAGAATTTTGCTACTGCTAAGATGTGTGACAACTCTCTGATGAACAGCTTGTCTGCCTTGCCAACAAAATCTTCAGGACTCTGCCAGTCCAAACTTTGTCTTGCAACTAACAAACAGTGAATCCCAACTTCCCCAGAGATGTCTCCCTGTTGTGTCCAGCCATCTCCTGGAATACTCGCAGAACTTATTAAGTTTGTTGTTCCTTTAAAGAGAGAATACACTGCAGATCATTAATTTAACTGGAATTTGACACTTATTTCAATCACAGCACTGAACTAGTTTATAGTAAAAATAATACAAATTTATTTAACAAAAGGACATAGTTTTAAGTGACACCAAGTATAAGGAATAAAGATAGAAAGGGTTACAAATAAACAAAAGTAAAATTGTGCCTCTAACACTAAAACTTAATTTTAGCAAGTTATACTTTTTGCCTGAACAGGTTTCTCACCTATATACAGTTCCCAAAGGCTTCAGCGCCATTGACTGAAGAATCCAGCGTTCTGTGATTTCAAGAGCTCTGGTCCTTGAATCCCCCAAGTGATGGATAGCTATGTGGTTCTCTCCCCTTTCTTTTTATACTCTAGTTACAGTAAACCTTTGAAACATATTCTTTGAAAACTAAGCCCAGACAAAGCTGCTCTCACCTCCTGGGATGTAGACACCATGCTATTTTCCCAAAGTTCATTGACCCTGCTTCAGCAGGCAGATAGGCTTCCTGGTGTGCAATTTCCATTCCTCTGCTGATTTGTATGTAAATGGGACTTCCATTGTTTTGATTCCACACTGATTAATTTACAATGGAGACAGGATAGATAGCTGCCTTCCATTCTGTCTGGGAGAAAAAATGTTTCTCCCTGTATTTGGTCACAGACTGTAAAGCATAATATCAGTGAGTATCCTAATTTCTCATTTCACAACAATATTAATCACCAGGGTGTTGCAGGCTTTCAAAATGACGTTATTCTATACACAGTTATAATACACTAATATTGTATACAATCAGTTGATTCAATTGCTTATCATTTGGGTTCAGACCCCTTGTCTTTGCAGTCAAAATGCTGTCTTCCCCACTTGCTAGTTTGTTGGCTGTGTTTACCTTTTATGTAAATATACCTTCATGGTTTGTGCCTGAGAACCAGCAGGCCAAACAAACAAATACACAATCCTTTTTCTAAGGCAGACTGGGCTTATTTATTACTTGCCAAACACATTTTAAGAACATAATTCTAACACATATTTATAACTCTTTGTATACGCCTTGTACATGCACCACACAAGAATATTAATGACCAGTGAGATATTAGTTTTCCAGTGATAAATTACATGCCACTTTTGGGTATCTATCACAACAATACTGTGTTAGGTGTGGTGAGTATGACAGGGCTGATAAGAGTTGCTGACACAGAGCAATGAACCACCCATGGGCCTCTGTGGCACATGTACATATAGTGAATGTATTGTAAATGTTTTCTTTTACATTTTCACTGATAGGTGAGATATTAAATGTGGAATACTGCTAGAACTGGCAATATCACAATGAAAAAATAAAAGTAAGCTTGTTATCTATGCCCATGTGTATGTAAAATATAATTGCATCCAACCCCCCTAACAAGCAAAAAAAACCCAATTAAAAACTATGTTAAAATATCATTATTAATGTTGCAAAGTCAAGCAGTCAAAAGTTAGGAAATGCTGAGTCCAAATATGCTTTTCCAATCAAAAACAGCTTTTTAAAGGAGCCATATGGACACATTCATAGGAGAAGCCAGTCCAATATAATAGCCAGAAATTCTTATGAGAGCCCGCACAAGCATGGACTTTTTCCCATGAGGCTTTGTGGCATTTTCAAGAATGGTTTGTATCATTGTTCGGTGCTAAATGACACTTTTTCTCTATTTTAGTCTCTCCGAGTGTACCTCCACCAGGAGACAGGGCTTGCATTTTCCCCTATGTCAGGTTGGAATCCTGCAACTCTCCTTCTCTGAAAAAACAAGAAGGAGTCTGGTGGCACCTTAAAGACTAACAGATGTTAGTCTTTAAGGTGCCACCAGACTCCTTGTTGTTTTTGTAGATACAGACTAACACGGCTACCCCCTGATACTTGTCTCCTTCTCTGAGTCTGTTTCCTGTAGTGCAATCTATGCATCAACTGTGATTCCTCAGTAGGCCCAACTGTGTTCAAGCCCTGCAAGTCTTCCCTTTGGGAACTGTGTCTGGTGTGGAAATACAATTATCCAAAACAATCCTTGCAAATAAAAGTATTGTTTAATATAAATAGTAGGAGCACAGTATAACAAGAGCAAAAGGGTTTCAGCATAATAAACAGTTTACATATATCTGTCTTGCCTATAGCTTAGGTAGGCCTAGCTTATCCAGACATCCCCACTTGTAGGGACTGGGGTTCCCTCAGGTTCCTCACAGTCTCTGTGTCTCTCCCTTCTCCTGTTTTTCAAAGGTTCCCTTTTTGTCCACGGCAAAGTTCTTTGTGTCTCTTGAACCTGTTCAAACCAGTTTGTGGCTCATTAGGAAGATCAGAGATGGACTTCATAGTAGTTGTTTCTCTGTATTGTCTTTTAAGTACTGTAAAATAGGTGGCAATCAGAAGCATCTGTTCTTCTTCAAGTAGTGTCCCTATGGGAGCTCCACTGTAGGTGTATGTGCACTCCTGCGCCTCTAATCGGAGATTTTTGGTAGCAGTGTCCGCTGAGCTCGCACATGTGCTCTCCCTCCCTTGTGGTCTCCTCGAGGCGGTCTAGCGTTGCACGGGCGAACCCCCCTCACTTCCTTCTCAACCGCCTTTGGCCTCAAATAGAGCAAGCAGTTGTCCCTTCCTTATCTGCATCATTAGCATAAGTAATAGTTGTTTTTTATTCTTCTGTTCTCCTTAATAGTTAGTGTTTCCCTTTCCCCCCCACTCCTTTGGGTTTGAAGAAAAGAAAGAAAAAGAACTTTAGTTTCCTGCCCTGTCTCGGGGTATTCCCACCTTCCCCTGGGCATTTAGTAGACTCTAAGATTTTTCAGTTAAAAAAAATAAAGGAAAAGAAGAAGAGGAGTAAAGAAGACCTTTTTCCTGCTTTCCTCACTCCTATAGGATGATAGCCCCCCACCCAGGGGCTCTCCCTGCTCCAAGAGGTGCATCTCCTGCAAGGAGTCAATTCCTGTAACAGCCAGACACTCTCACTGTGTCTGGTGCCTGGGAGAGCCTCACAGAAGTGCTTCACCAGCCATAGCTAAAACGGCAGTTTCCCAGGAACTGGGAGCTGAAGTTAAAACTCCTCCTTATGGTGAAGGCACTTTGGTCTACAGGGGATTCTGGTGCTGACCCCGGATCATCCCCGGAGCCTTTAACTTCAAAGGGGATGGAGTCGTGAAAAAAAACAGCAGACTCCCCCTGTAAAGGCTCATGAAAAGGGCTCTGAGTAGTTGGCCAGCCAGAGGGGCTCCCCAGTGCGGCCACCTCGGTACCGACGGCACCAGCAACTCTGAAGTATGGTACCCAGAAGGGGGCTTCCGCTATGAGCTCTGCTCTCTGCGGCACCGGCTGCACCACCTGGAGAAGCCAGGGGCTCTGGCAGTCAGTCTTTTAGGCAATGGTACCGCCCCCTAAGGAGACAGACAATTACTGTACCATCTCTAAAAGAGCGGCACAGAGAAAACCTTTGGTACCAGGTGGGATAAAATTCCCATATAGGGAGTGCTCTGTACCTTCCCAACCATCGGTACTGACAACATTCCACAGACACTGCTCTGCAGTACCAAGTTAGCCCATGGTACTACATGAGCTCTGGTACCCCGGAGACATATGGCCCTGGTACGCAGGAAAAGAATTACCATACCATCTCTCTAAAAGAGTAGCACTGCCAAAATTTTCTGTGCCAGGTGCAACAAAACTCTCATCTAGGGAGTGCTCTGCACCTTCTCAGCCATTGGTACCAACAAAGTAACATGGACACTCCTCCGCGGTACCGAATGAGCCCAGGGTACCGCATGAGCTATGGTACCCTGGCGACCTGATGGTTGGGGAAGAACCAAAATCCCCATTACTCAGTACCAGGGCCCTGTTACCGAGCACATCCCGGCACCCAGAATCGCTCTTACATCAGGCCGTGTAACGCCAATATCCCAGTCATCACTGCTCTTAGCCGGTGACGAGTCTGACAGTGGCCAGGAGGAGGTAATTTCCCTGGCCCCTCATCATAGCCCACCATCACAATACAAGGGTCCTCCCCAGTTCCATCAGGCCAACCCACAATTGTGATATGGGCCCCCTGGGGTAACCCCACCACCCATGCCTGCCCTCCTGCCCCCCCTGCCATGGCCGTATTGCAATTCTTGGGTGACATACACACACATGTCGCAGCCATCTAGTGTCATCTGTCTGGCTGTTCAGAGCCCCTGAGCCAGGGGAGGAGGAAGCTTTTTCAGAAGAGGAAGAAGGACTGGAAGGGGAAGCTACCCCTCCAGAAAACTTCTCCTCATGTCCACCAGATGAGGCTGTACTGCCTCTTCCCCCCCCCCCCATCAGTAGGTGATGATATTAAGAACTTTCTGGATCTTACCAAGAGGGTGGCAGATGAGTTGCAGATTCCTCTACAGGAGGTGGCAGATACACATCACAAGTTGGTGGATATTCTGCACACCTCCTCTTCATCCAGAATTGCCCTCCCAATTAATGAGCCTATTCTAGATCCTACCAAAGTCATCTGGCAGACACCAGTCTCCATCGCACCAACCAGCAACAGAGCCAAAAATAAAAATAATTTAAAAAAAGATGAATCCCTATTCAGGTCCATCCAGATACTGCGTTCTCGATCTCCTCTCTCTCTCTCTCTCTCTCTCTCTCTCTCTCTCTCTCTCAAATAACATCTGATAAGGAAAAAGGCTGGGTTATCCTAGGAGTCACCAAAATAAGTGTAGAAAAGATTTGATATACTTTGAATGATAAGAATCTAGAAACAAGAAGCAGCGATTCCAATGGAGCTACTCAAAGACAAGTTATTAAAGCAAAAAACAAAAACAACAAACCACAACTTTTGCTGTAAACAGCAGAGGGGGAGATAACCAAACAAGTATGTATAGAATCAGTGAAAATTTGCCAAGGTAAAGAAAAGACAGCAAAAAAGCAGATCAAATTAATTCTAGCCCAATCAGTTGGAGGGATTTAAAGAAGGATTTTTACAAATATATCAGCAGGAAAAGGTATTTTAAAAATATCGTGGGCTATGAAAATAGGTCCATTAATAAAAGTGGTTGAAATTAATGACAACTGAAAAATGGCTGAAACATTGATTTTTTTTTTTTAATTAGTCTTGTTTTGGTTAAAAAACTGTCTTCAACAAGAAAAAGAAGGAAAAGGAAAAGTTCAGACTATCCGTAAGTGAGGGAAATCCTATTGAAATACCGATATTGTGTAAGAAAGTGGAAAGATAGAAGATGTAAATATATGCTACTCAGTTATCAAGATGATAAACATCCTATTATAGGATATTAAGGGCGTTAGCAAATTAATAGCCTTATTGCAACTCTCAAAATAACCCTTGTTGTTTAGGGTTTTCTGAAACTTTAGGTACAAACTAAGGGGAAGATGAAACACAAATAGGAAACAGAGGAAACAGAGCAGAGGAGCCTTCCTCATGGGACTCCCTTCATCCAGCTTGAGAAGAGGTGATAGGATAGAAGGTCTCACAAGGTTATTTGGAGTGCTCTGGAACACAGGTGGAGTGGGTAGTGATTCTAGGGGTGAGCACCATAACCTCATAAGTCCTGTAAAACAAGAGACTGTATACCTTTTTGTGTCCTCCGGAAATGTGACTACATCCAAAGATAATGTGGAATGTGACCTGTTCTTGATCCTGTGGCATGGAGGCTGACAGGAAAATCTAGATCCTGAAAGGAAACTGTGCTTTGAGAGTCCTTTTTCCCCTTTATCAGAAGCCACATGAAGGAGGGCAGAGGGTACCAGGAAAATATTTTAATTAATTAATTAAAGAGATGGGAAGATTTTATCGTGAAAAGGCATGGTCACACATGGAGAAGGAAGGCCAGGATAAGAGAAGAATGGAAGACGTCTTGTGATCAGCGCAATCTATGTGAGGACTGAAGGGACTGACCAATCAAGGTGATCAATTAATTTTAAAGAGACTGGATATTGTGAGTCTGAAACTTCTAATACCAGGGAAATAAAGGTGTGGGGAAGGATGCTCCATCTCCTCTGGGGTGAAAGACAAGTGCTTCCTGGTGGGAAGATTATGGGGCCAAACTTTCAAATGAGGTCGGTGCCAGATTTTCAAATGCTCAGGATCCACAACTAGGACCAAATTTTTAAGAGCTAAGCTCCCATTTAGGCATCAGAATAAGGACCAGATTTTCAGAAGGGTATAACACCCAGCAGATTCCATTGTGACAATTATAACTAGCTCTTTTGAAAATCTGACCTCTTATTTTGGTGCCTAAATGAGAGCTGAGCTATTTTGAAGAGCAGGCCCTTAGTGTATTTGACTTTAGGGGTGCTAGTAGGCAAATTTATGCCATACTACTAATAGCTAATAGTTTAACATGTGTCCTAAAATGCCCAGGAGAGTTGCTGGATCTCTGGCTGTATCAATGCTTTCTAGAATTCTGTAAGGCTGAAAAGAAGAGAGCAGAGTGGGGTTTATGTGCTACCTATGATAGACAAATCTTTGCCTTTTGTTTCCTTCTCAGTGAAGCCTGTCTATAAGCCTGTCTTCGCGTTGCTAGGCAGGATTAGAGAAAAAGGACATATGCCACACATTTCTCAATAGCCACAAAAAAGAAATGTGGGAGGTTACAGATAACCGGATAAAAAGCAAATGTTCAGTGATCATCAAAGATGGAAATAAGAGTAATCCTGGTAATTACCAACCCTTATATTTAACATCCATTACCAATAAAATAATGGAGTAAATATCCAAAGAAAGCAAATAATTAAACATCTAGAACCATGAGCAATACTCAGTTTTAAAGGGGTATGAAGCAAATCCTAATTAACCAGAGTAGAAGAGAAATCCGTCTGCATGCTCCGAGATAGAGGGTTATGGCCTAATTATAAAGTTGGAGAGCTGACTGTTTCTTTTTAACAAATTTCACTGGCTTTCTGTAATCCAGTACAATTTTGTGGTGACAGGTTTTTAGAAATGCCATTGGATTGGTGACTCTTGCTCAACAAAGTTGATTCACTTTTGGGTAGAACCAGAAAATGAATGCTTGAAGTGAAAGTAGTACATATAATGGGACAGCATATCACAGGAGGGAGGGTCTGTGGCCATTAAGGAGATGGTTATAGCTCCCTGGTCTTCTGCATGGAGGTTTCTCTAACATGTGCCAGCTAGCAATGTTCTCCAAAGGACCATCTATCAAAAAGAGATTGCTGGAGTTCACAGCACTGCAATGACATACAATCTCTTCTGCCCTTGACATGCCTTCGCTGGGCCCCTGACTCTCTCACTGTTCTGGAAGTTCCAGGTGAGAGGTCAGGACTGGCTTTGGAATCCTTAGCTCTGAGTCTATGACTTGGACCTAAATGACTCAGAGGTAGTAGAGTGTGGAAGAGAATCTTCCCCAATATATTTGGCTTTTAGTAAAGCTTCTGGTATGCATTGGACCAGTGGTGGGCAACCTGCGGCCCGCACACGGCCCGTCAGGGTAATCCACTGGCAGGCCACCAGACAGTTTGTTTACATTTGCACAGCTGGCTGTAGCTCCCAGTGGCTGCGGGTTCACTGTTTTCAGCCACTGGGAGCCGCAGGAAGCGGTGCGGGCTGCAGGGATGTGCTGGCCGCAGGTTGCTCACTACTGCATTAGATAGATACACACAGATTTTGCCACTGGAAAATGTCTCTCTTTTATAGCAATGGTTGGAACACTAATGCAGACAGGGTGGCAGCCACAGCCTGCAGCTTGGTCTATACTTCAGTGGAGTTGAATTGATAAGGGATGGGAATAAATTTTAGAAAAAAAATGTGTAGACATAGCCTAGGTGACATTCACAAGGCCCTGGAAAGAGTCACTTTCAGAGCCAGAATTAAAATTCAGAAAGTTTTGACTCTTCTTTCTCTAATTTAGACCTATTGGTCCCAAAGTAGTATTTCACATCAGTCAAAAGACATCTATGACAGTGTATTTTGTTGAAGTCTAGTCTGATTTATTAACTGAACATGTTTTTATAAATTTCCTTTTTAAAAAGTTTTTAAAATAAAGTGTTTTTGAAATGTAAGTTTACCTACATCCATCTTTTTCTCCACAAACACCCTGGTGAAAGGATAGAATAACATTCCTATATTGATATTCCAGCACCATTAGTTTATTAGTATGCCCTTTTTAGAGCAAGGGAGTATTTAAATTTATTAGTACTAGCATTTCCATTTATTATTGCAGCTAGCTTTAATAAAGACAGAAAATTACAAGAGATTGTATATTATTGATTGGTGGAGTTACAAAGCAAGACTATAAAGCAGTGAGCTGAGGTATTACATTAATTATACTCTTGCCTACGCATAGTTCAGTCCCTTGTCTGTTGAGGTTAAAGGGTATTCCACAAATGAACTGATAAACCCAGTTTACATAGTTCCCTCATAGACTTTCTCCTGCTATGTCTTATTACATGTGAATAAAACTCATTATCTGGTTTGTTTCAGTAATAATTATATTAGTTAGTCCTATGCCTTTCTTCTGCTGTCTCCATCTTATAATATATGCTGTAATAGCACACATAAATAAATAGGGTAAGCAAATTAAGTGGTTTAAATAAATTAATTTACTCTGAAACTCTGTATTCAAATCTTATATGCTCACTGGATTTCATTTTAATGAAACCCTTCAAAGACCAATACATTGTATGCCAAACAGTGAAATTATATATTAAATTAAATGATTAGATATGGTCTGTTTCAATTTATACCGAATCTGTACACTGTGGATACTTAAATCCTCATAAATCTAAAGAAATATATCTTCTATGTTCTGAGAACATCTGCATTCTCATCCTCCACTTGACTACTCGGTTCATGGACACATAAACACAATCAAACTCATAATAAGCCTAGAGCTATGATGCAGTTAAACTTTCCTCATCAATGTTTTTAACTTAAAAAATAGAGACTATTAAAGTGGAATCCACTTAAATGTCTTGATACATTGTTCTAAAAGGTCCTCACCTTCTCCATTAATAGGCCCATTGAGTCCCTGTGCAATCACAACCGCATGCATAGCAAACATTCACAGTAAACTTTAACCTGAGCAATTTTATTGATTACTATAGATAGATGTGTTGTTCATTTCCTTTGGAATGCATTCAACAAACCAAATGTTCATCCAGCTACTATGTGTGCTGGATAATGACAATCAGAACTGCTGCAAATTCTGTCTGAGGTTTAAGGAAGAACAGCATGCTCTTTCTGCAAGAGGCTTGTATACATTAACAACAGCAATCTTTCATGTGTGCCACTAACGCAAACAAAAGTTGTATTATTGAATTATGTCAGAAATAAAACTGGTTGGAAAGCAATAGGGAAAAATTAAGTTTCTGTTTTTTGTCAAATTTCTGATCAGGATTATTCAGGAAATCCTGACTTTCAGTGAGAGAAAATGGAATTATCTGCTCAGTTAATGTATCTCTGAGAAAAGCCAAATATAGAGAGAACTTCAAAGAACTTTTAAATGGATATTTAGAAATAAAATAGCATCCTCAATGAATGATAAACTTCTTTAAATGAAAATTTTTTCCTGTATTTTTTCTTTTGACCTAAAATACACTATATACCTTTATTTAAACTCCTTTGGGGGTCTGTAAGTCAAGCAGAAAAGTTAGTCACAAAGGGAGCTGTAGGGTTCCAAGCACTTTTTGGAAACCTAATCACTTGTTTAAGTGTCTAATTGGGAACTGAGCTCCTTTGAAAATCTGCAGTGAAATCCTAGCTTCAGTGAAGTCAATGGGGCCAGGATTTCACCCTGGTTTTTTAGGCCCTGATCCAGAAAAAATTAAAACACACGCTTAACTTTACACACTATCGGTCTGATCCAACTCCTATTTAAGTCAATGGCAGCCTTTCTGTTCATTTCAGTGAAAGCGGGATCAGGGCTTGTGATAGTTTCATTAAATTTAGTGAGATTCATACTGAGAAAGTAGGGCAATCAGCTAGCTATCTTAGGTGCCTGTACACAAATGCAAGAAGCCTGGGAAACAAACAGGAAGAATTGGAAGTCCTGGCACAGTCAAGGAACTATGATGTGATTGGAATAACAGAGACTCGGTGGGGTAACTCATATGACTGGAGCACTGTCATGGATGGGTATAAACTATTTAGGACGGATAGGTGGGGGAGAAAAGGTGGAGGATTTGTACTGTATGTAAGAGAGTTGTATAATTGCTCAGAGCTCGAGTATGAAACTGGAGAAAAGCCTATTGAGAGTCTTTGGGTTAAGTTTAGAGGCGAGAGCAACATGGGTGATGTCGTGGTGGGCATGTGTTATAGACAACCAGACCAGGAGGATGAGGTTGACGAGGCTTTCTTCAGACAACTAACAGAAGTTTCCAGATCACAGGCCCTGGTTCTCATGGGGGACTTCAATCACCCTGACATCTGCTGGGAGAGCAATACAGCGGTGCACAGACAATCCAGAAAGTTTTTGGAGCGTGTTGGAGACAACTTCCTGGTGCAAGTGCTGGAGGAACCAAGTAGGGGCCGTGCTCCTATTGAGCTGCTGCTTACAAACAGAGAAGAATTGGTAGGGAAAGTAGATGTGGGTGGCAACCTGGGCAGCAGTGACCATGAGATGGTTGAGTTCAGGATCCTGATAAAAGAAAAAAAGGAGAGCAGCAGAATACGGACCCTGAACTTCAGAAAAGCACACTTTGACTCCCTCTGGGGACTGATGGGCAGGATCCACTGGGAGGCTAATATGAGGGAGAAAGGAGTCCAGGAGAGCTGGTGGTATTTTAAAGAAGCCTTATTGAGGGTGCAGGAACAAACCATCCAGATGTGAAGAAAGAGTAGCAAATATGGCAGGCGACCAGTTTGGCTTAACAGAGAAATCTTCAGTGAGCTTAAACACAAAAAGAAAGTTTACAAGAAGTGGAAACTTGGAGAGATGACTAGGGAGGAGTATAAAAATATTGCCCGAGCATGCAGGGGTGTAATCAGAAAGGCCAAAGCACAATTGGAGTTGCAGCTAGCAAGGGATGTGAAGGGTAACAAGAAGGGTTTCTACAGGTATGTTAGCAACAAGAAGGTGGTCAGGGAAAGTATGGAACTCTTACTGAATGGGGGAGGCAATCTAGTGACAGATGATGTGGAAAAAGCTGAAGTACTCAATGCTTTTTTGCCTCGGTCTTCACAGACAAGGTCAGCTCCCAGACTGCTGCACTGGGCACCACAATATGGGGAGGAGGTGAGCAGCCTTCAGTGGTGAAAGAACAGGTTAAGGACTATTTAGAAAAGCTGGACATGCACAGGTCCATGGGGTCGGATGCAATGAATCCGAGGGTGCTGAGGGAGTTGGCTGATGTGATTGCAGAGACATTGGCTATTATCCTTGAAAACGCGTGGCGATCGGGGAAGGTCCCAGACGACTGGAAAAAGGCATGTGTAGTGCCCATCTTTAAAAAAGGGAAGAAGGAGAATCCAGGGAACTACAAACCGGTCAGCCTCACCTCAGTCCCTGGAAAAATCATGGAGCAGGTCCTCAAGGAATCCATTTTGAAGCACTTGGAGGAGAGGAAGGTGATTAGAAACAATCAACATAGATTCACCAAGGGCAGGTCATGTCTGACCAACCTGATTGCCTTCAATGATGAGATAACTGGCTCTGTGGATATGGGGAAAGCAGTGGACGTGATATACCTTGACTTTAGCAAAGCTTTTGGTCCAGTCTCCCACAGTATTCTTGCCAGTAAGTTAAAAAAGTATGAGTTGGATGAATGAACTATAAGGTGGATAGAAAGCTGGCTAGTTTGTCAGGCTCAGCGGGTAGTGATCAACGGCTCGGTGTCTAGTTGGCAGCCGGTATCAAGCAGAGTGCCCCAGGGGTCGGGGCTGGTTTTGTTCAACATTTTCATTAATGATCTGCATGATGGGATTGATTGCACCCTCAGCAAGTTCACGAATGACACTAAGCTGGGGGGAGAGGTAGATACACTGGAGGGTAGGGATATGGTCCAGAGTGACCTAGAGAAATTGGAGAATTGGGCCAAAAGAAATTGGATGAGGTTCAACAAGGACAAGTGCAGAGTCCTGCACTTAGAATGCAAGAATCCCATGCACTGCTACAGGCTGGGGACCGACTGGCTAAGTGGCGGTTCTGCAGGAAAAGGACCTGGGGATTACAGTGGATGAGAATCTGGATATGAGTCAATAGTGTGTCCTTTTTGCCAAGAAAGCTAACGGCATATTGGGCTGCATTAGTAGGAGCATTGCCAGCAGATCGATGGAAGTGATTATTCCCCTCTATTCGGCACAGGTGAGGCCACATCTGGAGTATTGCGTCCAGTTTGGGGCCCCCCACTGCAGAAAGGATGTGGACAAATTGGAGAGAATCCAGTGGAGGGAAACAAAAATGATTAGGGGACTTGAGCACATGACTTATGAAGTGAGGCTGAGGGAACTGGGCTTATTTAGTCTGCAGAAGAGAAGAGTGAGGGGGGATTTGATGGCAGCCTTCAACTACCTGAAGGGGGGTTCCAAAGAAGATGGAGCTAGGCTGTTCTCAGTGGTGGCAGATAACAAAACAAGGAGCAATGGTCTCAAGTTGCAGTGGGGGAAGTCTAGGTTGGATATTAGGAAAAACTATTTCACTAGGAGGGTAGGGAAGCACTGGAATGGAATCTCCATCCTTAGAGGTTTTTTAAGGCCCATCTTGACAGTGTGTATGTGTGTGTAAGGAAAGGATAAACATGCATGGAATGCTTTGTCTACACCTCCTGCTGGCATAGATTGGCGACAATGGAGACCTTACAGTGGTGCAGCTGCACAGTACAGCTATAAGGCTATGTTTACACTATGAATCTAAGTCTTTTTTATGAGTGAGGCTTTAGTTAGGTGCCTAGATGGGAGATGTTGGGGCCTGAGGTATTTTGAAAATCTGGACTTAATTGTTAGAGACCTTTTAGAGAAATCTGTTAGAGAAATCTTGGAGACCTATTTACATGATATATCATAATGATTCTGTTATTCTGGGCCCAATTCTGTGCCATTCTGCGCTCGCCCAATTCTCAGGGAGTTGTTTTATTTAGTTTGGTTTTTTTTACCAACAGTGTTCTAGGTCCTTAGGAGTCACTGGAAATTGAGAGTGCTCAGCAAATGCAGGACAAGACCCCCCAAAAGACAGTCTTTCAAATTATAATCTCTATGGGTACTCAACTTTAGGATGTTCATGTGCCCGTGAACTCTTGATTGGATATTTTAGTTAGCAATGTCCGCAGGTCACACTTGTGTGCTACGCACCCCCACGCTCTGATGCAAAGATATATATGGAGGGCAATACCCACCACCAGTCCAGTTCCTTCTCAACCACCTTCTGTTTGAGATAGTTTTATGGTGTCTGTTGTTAGCCTTACAGCTACTGCCTTATTCTGTAATTTTTTTTAGCATTTTATTTAATTTTGTTTCTTATTTAATTTAAGCAGAGGCTTGTGCTTTTTGGGGGTGGTCCCCCTTTTCTTGGGCCTTTCTTTTTATCCAGGGCCTTCTTTACCCTCAGCCTTTCTTTGTCTGTGGCCTCCTTTCTCACATTATGCCAATGAGTCCAGGTTTCAGACTTGTCAGACTTGCCACAGGTCTTTTCCCCTCAGCAATGGACATTCTAGCCACCTCAGACAATCTCATGTCTCATCAAAGTGCAAGGTATGCTCCGGGGTTAAGAGCAGAGCTAGGAAGCTGAGGGAAGACAGGCTGAAGCTCCTCCTAATCCAGCATTCTGTGAGACCTGTGGGGTCCAGTACCCCTCCATTGCTGTACATTGGCCTCCGCCATTCAGACTGCTTCATTAACTTCGGCCTTCAGTAAGCAGAGACCATGGGGCAGCTTTGGGAGTGAAACATTCAAAAAGGAAGAAAACCCATTCCCTGGGGAGAGATTCCAGAAGCAGGGGAAAGTCACCTGTGAGGCTAGGGAACAAGGACACCTTGTATCCCAGTATGGGTACTGCTGAAGCCACCACGAGGTACCCACAAAATAAGACTTCTATTACAGCCTGCACCGAGAAGTCTTATAGTGATCTGCACTGAACAGCACCATCCTTGGTACCAGAGGAGGATGGACTCCTCTAGGAGCAGGGACTCTTCTAAGAAGCCTTCAATGCATGCTCTGGTACCATCTTTCTTGGGCCACAGCCACAGCAAAAGCAAGGACTCTGCCTCCATATCATCTCTGGTACCATTTGAGGTTCCTGTGGAGCACTTCCCAGGCTCTCCAGTACTGATCAGTTTCCTTTCCTAGGAGGATTTATTTGCTGTCGACACTGGAATTTCCCTCTTTAACAGGTACTGAGAGGGATCCTTTGCCAGCACCATCACAACCTTCGGAGTCACAGCTCCCATCCTTGCTACTGTATCCCACTCCTTTCCCTTATAAACCACCACAGTGGATTTTCTGGAACCCATAGGATAATTATACTGACCTCCTGCAAAAGGCCACATCCAGACCAACAGCAACTGGTACTGCAGTACCCTCCCCACCAGAAGTACCACTTGGAGGAGCAAGAGCGAGTAGTTGGGAGAAGACACCACCATCTGACAAGTCCTCCTCCTCCCCCAATGAGGCAGTTATTCTGACCCCCACCATCTTATACAGATGATTGCAAGGCCTTTCAAGACCTGATGAAAAGGGAGAGGAGTCACTCCAGATTCCCTGGGAGGAGATACAGAAAGCATAGCACTCCCTTTTGAACATTCTGTCCCCCAGGGCAAGATTGCCTTTCCCATTAATGAGGCATTACTTTCACCATCCTGCGCTGAATGGAAGACACCTACAACCATCCTACCCATTTGCAAGAGGGCTGACAGAAATATTATGTACTGTCCAAGGGTCTGGAATAATTTTTTCTCCCAACTCCCCTCCCCCCGTCAACTTCTTGGCAGTGGATGCTGTCAATGAAAGGAATCGAGAAGCTTGCTCATAAGAACATAAGAACAGCCATACTGTGTCAGACCAAAGGTCCATCAAGCCCAGTATACTGTCCTCTGACAGTGGCCAATGGCAGGTGCCCCAAAGGGAATGAACAGACAGGTTATCATCAAGTGATCCATGCCCTGTCACCGAATCCAAGTTTCTGGCAAACAGAGGCTAGGGACACCATTCCTGCCCATCCTGGCTAATAGCCATTGGTCGACCTATCTTCCATGAATCTATCTAGCTCCCTTTTGAACCCCATTATAGTACTGGCCTTCACAACACCCTCTGTCAAGGAGTTCCAGAGGTTGACAGTACGGTGTATGAAAAAATACTTTCTTGTGTTTGTTTTAAACCTGCTACCTATTAATTTCATTTGGTGGCCCCTGGTTCTTGTATTATGAGAAGGAGTAAATAACACTTCCTTATTTACTTTCTCTATACCATTCATACTGAAGCCGTTCTATACACCTAATCATTTTTGTTGCCCTTTTCTGAACCTTTTCCACTTCCAATATATCTTTTTTTTGAGATGGGGCCTAAAGTCTTCAGTAATAACACTGCTGGTTACCTCCATTCTCTTAAAGATTCCAGGGCTACTCTGCGACCTTTCAAGATTTTTACTTGCCCCATGCAAGACTACACCTTCAGTGCCTCCAGGCCTGGCTCAAGACTGTTTACATTCCCAGCTAGTACAATCTTTTCAAAATGGCTGACCTTAATACCCCTCACCCCACAAGAGTTCTCAACTCCCTCAACTGGTGGAAGGATCCTTGCAAGGTTTGTGTGGGAGTCTCCTTTTCATGTCCATCCTCATCAAGGGTCATCACCATGGGTGCCTCCCTGCTAGGTTGGGGTACCCATTTCCAAGACATTACATCCCAGGACTGGACTCCCCATGAAGGGTCCCTCCAAATCAACATTCTAAAACTCAGAGAAACCACTGTGATAAAGTGATGCTGGACAACAGAATAGCATTATACTGCATAAATTGGCAAGTGGGAGAAAGATCTCAATCCTTGTGCACAGAGTCAATATGGGTATAGAACTTGTGTATACCCCATCACATAGACATGTCAGAGGCCTATGTGCCGGCCTGCAGAACACCATAGTAGACTCCCTGAGCACTTTCACCAAAAGCATGAGAAGAAACTCAGCTTCTCAGTCTTTCAGAGCATTTGTCAATCCGAGGGCCTTCCAGAGACAGATCTCTTTGCAACACCATCCAATGTGAAGTGCCATTGACTCTGCTCAAGGGGAGGTTATGGCCACAACTCAACGGGGGACGCCCTCCCCATCCTTTGGCCTCTTACCCTCTTATACACCTACCCTCCAACACCATTGATCCTCAAGGCTCTGAACAAACTAAAGCGAGAGAGATCAGCAACTATTCTGATAGCACTGTTGTGGCTGGAGCAAATGTGGTTCCCCATTTTGTTTCATCTATCTCTGCAGGCATCTTTCACTTTCCACTGATGGTGGATCACCTGACACAGGAACCAGGCATCAGGACCCACCCCGAACATCTCTTCACTGCGCCTCAAGGCTTGTTTCCTTGATGGATCTCGGGCATAGAAACTGGACTGTTCTCCCAAAGTTAAGACTGTACTTCTGAGCATTAAAAAACCCATCACAAGGAAAATCTACCTCTAAAAGTGGGAGTGTTTCCAAGCCTAGTGTACTCATCAATCTATATCCCCCTCCAAGTCGTGCCTTACAATCATGCTCAATTACCCCCTTTAGTTTAATTTAAAAACACCAGGTTTGACACTCAATTCCTTTAGGCCCACCTAACTGCCAATACAGCCTTATACCCACCAGTTGAAGGGTTGTCTGTGTTCAATAACCTTGCACAGTGAGGTTCCTTAAGGGCTTATGTAACCTCTTTCCCTATGACAAGTAGCCCTTCTCCTCCTTGGGATCTTAACCTAGTTCTCAATGTCCTGAGATATCCTCCATTTGAATCCATGGGCAGCTGTTCATTCCTTCATTTGTTTTTTAAGACTACATTCCTCATAGCCATAACCTTGGCCAGAAGGGTAGAAGAGCTAGGGCTACTCATGGCTGACTGCCTGTACATGATTTTCTACCATATTAAAGTAGCTTATAGTCCCATCCTCACTTCCTGCCTAAAGTCTCATCAGAATTCCATATCAATCAAGTCATTCGACTTGCAGTATTCTACCCTAAGTCTTACTCCTCAAGAGAAGTGGCTAGTCTTCATAATCTGGCCGAGAGAAGGGCTCTTACCTTCTACCTTAATAGAATGGAACCTTTCCTGGCCTTTCAAATACTCTTTACCTCCTTCACAGAAAGGATGAAGGGGCAGCCAGTTTTTTACTCAAAGGCTATCAAAATGGGTTTCATGATGTATCTCAGCTAGTTACAAAGCTTCCAGAGTGCATCCCCAACCTGGAGTGACTGCTCATTCCACAAGAACTCAATCTACCTCTTAAGGACATCACCATCATGGACATTTGCAGGGCCACCACCAGGTCATCCATTCACACATTCTCCAAGCATTACAGTGTTGTATCTGCTTCCAGGGCAGATATGACTTTCGGTGATGCTATTCTCTGAGATGTACTGCATCTGTCTCCTTAACACCCACTTCCTCATAGAAATAGTGCTTGGGAGTCTCCCAAGGTGGAACTATAACTCAGAAAAGTCTCCTAAGACTCAATGACTAAAAAAAGTCTCCTAAGATGGCACTATAACTCAAAAAAAAAAAAAAAAAAAAGAGGAGATGTTATTTATCTGTACAGTAACTGGAGTTCTTCAAGATGTTTTGTTCCTATGGGTGCTCCACCACCCAACCTCATTCTCCTCTGATGTGAAGTCTTACTTCGACTTTATGGTTGAAAAGGAACTGGAGTGGTGGTCTGCCCTCCTTCAATACCCTCACACTGGAGCATGAGGATGTGTTCGGTGCAGGCACAGCTAACTAAAATCTCTGATCAAGTGTGTAAGGGCACATGCATGTGCTAAGGTGGAGCACCAAAGCATCTCAAAGAACTCCAGTTACTATACAGGTAAGTAACTTCTCCTTCTCCAGTAGCAACACTCACCTCCCTTTGTTCATTCTTTCTGCACCAAAGCTGCATAAATATCAGATATTTCTAATTCTTATATTAACTTCCAGTACAGATTTTTTACCAACACAGGCCCAGCCTATTTCAGAAAGGATTAATTCCAAAAATATTGAGTACTTATGAACACAGTACATTTTCTCTGCAACTAGTTAGTATGTCAAAAGCTTTCTGCTGTAGCTGTTTTATTTATTTAGTGCCAGATTGTGAGTATTTTACTCATCCGATAGTCCCATTGAAATGAATGTGACCATTTGAGGAGTAAGGTTCTCAACACATGAGTAAGGATGTCACAGTGTTGCCCTTACTTTTTTATAAAATTATAATAGCATCCACTTTCTCACGATACTGGTTACTGCAATCACTTAAAACAGCCAAAATACGTTTTTTTCAAACATAACTCCATGACATAAAAACCAAGCTGCTGTTAAATATAGTCGAGGGAGTCAGTTAAAAAGCCTGACTCAATGGTTAAGTCTTTTGCTGCATTATAGAAGTCAGGCTCTGGTGTTCTAGGGGTATGAACCTTTCTCTGAGAATCGCGTACCACAAGTCCTGGAGAGCTCAACCCCAGGAATAAACAAGAGTAACTGAGCAGAGTGGGGTTAGATATTGCTCTAATAAGAAGGGAGATCCTGTCGAGAAAATGATGTTCAATAAACAGGAGAGCTGTTGTCTTTAATTTGTTATCTTGTTTTTGGGGGGATATAGGAACGTGTTCCAGACAGCCCGTCTCCTGCTCCTTCCCTTGAAGAAGGTCGAAGACCTGGCAGCCATCCATCATCTCATCGAAGCAGCAGTGTGTCCAGCTCACCTGCACGGACTGAGAGCTCGTCAGACAGAATCCGTAGGTCACATTCTTCTCCTTGTCACCATTTTAAATTTGATTAAGTTAAGCTATTTTTTTTCTAATCAAAATACCTTAATTCTAATTAGATCTAGATGTATCATGTTCTGGAGTTCAGCTGCAATAGCTATTGCCCAACATTAAGTTCCCCAGTTTACAGTATCATAATGTCTGATGCTTCATTAATTGGTACTGATGAAAACTGCCATTATGTCATATTAAGCATAAAGATATAAACTATGAAACAGAATTGCAGCGAGAAAGCAATTTGCTAGACTAGTTTCAGAACTGAACATATACAAACTGTGACACATTTATGTATTTTACAGTTTTATTTAATTCTGTTACCCTAGTTGGACGTCTATATTAAAGCTGACTTCAGAAGTGACATTTTATGGGATAGTTCAATTCTAAAAAAAACAATTCCAGGTGAAATACATTTAAAAAAAAATCTGCACAAACATTAGAGTGGGGAATGTGATACAAGTAATATTTTCACTTCAAAACTCACAAGGGATAGAATCAAATTAAACTGTGAAATTTCATGAAATTGTTGTGAAGGTTCCATGTCTAGGATTTGTGGATCCCTGGAATCTGAGGTACTCCAGTGCAGCAGCCTGAAAATTGAAGGTTTTAGACCATATTATTTTATGCATATTAAATTCAATTTATTTTACCCTGTCCACACCTTTTCATTTTTTGCTAGGTTGCAGACTTTTGTACTAACAACACATCACAGCATTGCTGAAGTTGTCAGCTGGTGAAACCGAAGGTTTTGGTCCCTTAATAAGAGACAGTTGAGATTTTTAGCTCCTGTGTAAACATAGGGAGGCATTTTGGGATTCTAGTTAGATAAACACATTGGATGGCTGTTTCAGGCTTTCTGCAGACTCAGGAAGGTAACACTATATTGGTTTAAACTTGAATAATATTTTCAAGATTATTTTCATAACCATGAGTAACAAAAACAGTTTTAAAAATGAAATTGTAGATTTTAGGGCAACATATTACAACAATGCCTGGATTCTGTGGTAAATTCCATAGTCACAGAATAGCAGCCAAGGTCAGAAGCCCTCCATATTGTCCCTGGGGTAACAGAGTTCCTCAGTCACTGCAGACATTTTTTTTTTATTTTAAAATAAAACACCTAGTCCTGTTCCACTTGCCACCCCGCATCCCATTTCTATTAACTGCTTCTCCATGTGTGGTACCTGTAGGGGCAAGATGGCTGCTTGAGAAATAGGGATCAAATCCGAGAAAGGAGTGGAGAGATAATCTACAGGAGTTCCCTGAACCTCATTCTTAGGTTATTTTCTTTTGCCATTGCTTTCTGGGCTAGTTTTTCTCAGAATGTGTCAGACTCTTGCCCAACTGGCTTATATGGGATTCGCTGGCTTTTGTGCCTCAGAAGGCTGGGTTTAAGGGGCTGGCTAAATGGAGACAATAGAAATTAGATATGGAAAGGACCTACCAGACTAGCTAGCCAGTCTGCCTACCATTTCAAGATTATTCTCTATGGTGTATTTGCTTTCTTGCATGACAGGCGTCAGTGCTTTTAGCCTATGGAATTTAGGATACTAATGTACAGTTTTTGTAAAATCAAATTTTTAAATCTTATTCATCTCTCATGAAGCTTCTCATGTTACCTTCCATTCTTTTCCAATAGTACTTCATCCTGAGTTTCAGCTCTTGCGTAGTGTTTTAAAACATGCTATACAACCCAAGATGCCAAAGTTAGCAGCTTTAAATGAAACATTGAATCCAAAGAATTAGTGGGGAAAAGGGGCTCCCTCTGAGTGGATTTAAAATCACTAATTAAATGACATTGAGATTATTAGTTTTCTTGTACAATTGAGACAGTATCTAAAAGAATACAGACATGAGTAATATTGTTAAAATTACTGTAAGTTTGTGTATGTGTGTTAATATTATTGTTGGTTTTATGTCTCTGTGTGTATGACTAGCAGCTGTACATCAGAATGGGCTATCCATGAACCAGATGCTGATGGGTTTATCACCTAACGTCTTACCTGGCCCTAAAGAAGGTGATCTGGCTGGTCATGAGGTTGGACATGAGACCAAAAGAATACATATTGAGAAAGGTAACATGGATTTTATGCTCTTATGGATTTTATGCCCTTATGATATTTATATATATGAATGAGACCCTGTTCTCAGTAGCTGCATGATATTTATTATTCATTATTTTTTATTATTATTATTATTATTGTTATTATTATTATTATTATTATTATTGTATTAGTGTTGTGGCATAAGTGAGACCCTAAATGACTTTTCTGTCTCTTCTCCTACTTTATAGTCTAGTAAGGAGTACGATATTGTTGAATAATAGCTATAAAGAGAAAAACTAAATACATATTACATAGAAGGATAGATATAACAAATGTAGGCCTGAACTATTTCCTCATGATCTAGGTAAATGACTGCACTAGTATATGCAGCATTGTTGTAGCCGTGTTGGTCCCAGGCTATTAGAGAGACAAGGTGGGTAAGGTAATATCTTTTATTGGACCAAATTCTGTTGGTGAGACAAGCTTTTGAGCTCACACAGAACTCTTATACTTCTTCTTCTGTAAGGTGCTTGTATTTATCAGTGACATCCTGAAGAAGAGCTCTGCACTTTTTATAGTATTTTCATGAGAGAGAACAATGATTTTAGATAATTGTTACAAAATATCTGTTGCTAAAAACAATTGTCCATGTGATTGACTCTGATGAGCTGATTTTCAGAGGTGCTGAGCACCATGGATATTGGGCCATGCATGGGGAAAAAGGCAAGAGTAATACTCAGCTGCAACAATACCCAACAGCATAAAATGAGAGTGCTGCATATTAAGTAATTTATTTTCAAATTAATTGACTATCTGACTTCAAATGTATGAGTTAGATTAATGGTCTATTAGTGTTTCTATTAATTGTAATACCATTTCATCATGTTGTGTGTACAAACTTGTTACGTTCCATGTATACTAGAAATATTAAGCGAATTCTTCAGTATGTAAAAGAATTATATTTCATACCGAATTTTTACTTAAATTACACTTAAACATTGAGCAAGCTTTATAGAGCTGGAAAATGGTATCAGTGGAAGAGGAGTTAGAAATAGGAGCTGTTTCCCTTAGTAAAAACATTTTCTGGGAAAGGTGAGTCAGAAGAAATTAGCTCTTTGGGATAGGTGCAAAATGTAAGAGCCATCACTTTAATACAGCTGGATAGAATGGCTGCAACAGTAATAGCTATAATAACTTACCTTTTCTGTCCTGTGTCTGAACACTGAGATATGAAAAGAGAATTAAAATCTGGACACTTCTGTTCTGGACAGGTGGCATCTTTAATAAGAGTACCCTAAAAATAATGGAAACAACATTTCTTTTATATAAACCATTAATTTTAGTTCATTACACTCACAACCTGTGTTAGCTTCTTATATGCCCCCCCTACAAATGGTATCCCTGCTGAGGAGTATGATATGATCAAATAGGCTTGTTTTGAATTTCAGTAAATGTTTCAATTTTAGCCCACTGATGTCACACATTTTTCCTGTGTAGTCAGCCTGGTAAATCTAGCAAACAGCAGCACATATTGGGAATTGTTACCATTTGTCTTATAAAAAAATTAAAACAACAGGAACATGACTTTTGTTTCTAATGGTTCCCCAAACGTGTTTCCCCATGCAGCCACCAGTCCAGCTTGCCTATAAAATGTGTTCTTATTGAAACTGCTGAAGATTCTCTTTCTTTAACAGTCATTGTTTAGGTCAAAGCTTCTATTTTTCCTTTTCTTTCTCTCTCTCTCTCTCTCTCTCTCTCTCTGTTCCAGCCTACTGAATTAATGGTAAATATTCATGGGCTATCTAGATTGATAGGGCATAGTAAATTAAAAATTGTTTTCTGTCATGACCACATTTATCATATCTCTCATACCAGCCCTCTAACTTTTATACTAATCTTATCTGTATTAAAACAAGTGATTCCATTCACAGATATTTGTGGAGATGGTAATTATCTGTTAGTGTCGCTATGGCCCTGACATTCAGATTTGCAGCTTGCTGCTACCACCTCTAATCTGTCAAAAGGCAATTATATATATATATATATATATATATATATATATATATATATATATATATATATAGCATGCAAATACTCAGGCATTGTCTGAATCTGCGTCGTCCTTGTCACCTGACTTTAAAAAAAATCATAACTTTTGAATATGAGTCATTAAGCATTTATGCATTACTCTGTTTTCTTCTGAGACATATTTGTGTCAATCCATCAGTTGGAACTAGAATGACTTTTAATTACAGCTGTGAGAACTTGGGAAATCCCACCTGGTGAAGAAGCCTCTGTCTCTTTTCTTCCTTCTCCCTCCCCCAATTTTTTTAAACCGAAAAGCTCTCCAAGGTCCTGAGCTTAGGGAGAAATTAATTAAAATCAATGGGAAATTTAAATATGAGAAAAGGTTATGGTAATGAAATCTAATAAAGAAACTATATTTTAAGAAGGTCCAAGAGAAGCCAGAAGGGGCCAGTCATGATTGATTCAAATGATGGGCTTGGTCAAGGAAAGAGAATATCATGTGTCTTGGGCAATATAAGGAGCTAATCTACCCACTCGCTACAGTACAGTATAGCATAATAATTATAGATTCAATGTATATGTAGCTGCATTTTGCTTGATGTTAATAGACATCAGAACAAACAAAGGAAGTATTTTTTTCACACAATGCACTATCAACCTGTGGAACTCATTACCAGGGGATGTTGTAAAAGCAAAAATTATGTCTGGATTAAAAAAAAGAATTATATATGTTAATGGAGGATAGGTTCATCAATGGCTATTAACCACTATAGTCAGGGATGCAGTCCCATGCTCTGAGTGTCCCTAAACCTCTCACTACCAGACGCTGGGACTGGATGACAGGAAATGGATAACTTGATGATTGTCCTGTTCAGTTCATTCCCTTTGAAGTATCTGGCATTGGTCACTGTCAGAATACAGGATACTGGGCTAGATGGACCCTTGGTCTTGATCCAGTGTGGCCATTCTTATGCTCTAATTGCCCTTTCAAAATATTGTTATCCATCTGAATTTCTTTATTTAATTGGTTTAATTGATTCTATTGCTGTCTACTTTTAGAGTCGATTCTGTCTTAGGGCCTGGTTTTGCAAAGGGCTGAGTGACCTCAACTCCCTTTGAAGTCAATCTACCATTAGCACAATGGGAGTAGGATTGGACTCCATTGGCTTAATCCATAGCCTATGAATATCAGTGGAAAGATTACCATTGGTTTCAGTGGACCATGGATCAGGCCCGAGATCAATACTTGTTGCAGCAAAATAGGAGAAGAACTTGTTTGCCAAAAAACTATTATGTGCACCTTTAAGAAAATCTGTAAGTCTACATTTTCAGTATCCATGCTTGCTCATCAGAGGGTAACAAATTTTCCAACTACACTGAAAATGTACTGCAAAATTGCAAATGATCCTGGGAAGGAGGTTAGTTGAAGTGTTTGACAGCAGTTATCATTAAGACAAGTTGTCTTCATTTCAGCAGCCTGTAAGTTAGGAATCCTTTCGTGATGCATATTTTTTTTTAAAAATGTTTTTAATAGGATTACACAAAAAAATCAGCATTATGAGTGTTAGATAATATTGTCAAGACTAATTCATTTCTTTTTAACTCAGTGCTAAAGCTAAGACTAGGAGCTGCTGCAAGTAATAAAAAAAGTGGCCATAGGGGCACAAGAGTTGGTTCTCGATAATCCCACATATTTTGCTGAGATACTGTGGTTACTAGGACATCCGATTAGAACCTTCTTCTTCTTCATACTTATAATTTTAGATTGAAACAATCTTAGGTGAA
Source organism: Emys orbicularis (assembly GCF_028017835.1). Taxonomy (NCBI): domain Eukaryota; kingdom Metazoa; phylum Chordata; order Testudines; family Emydidae; genus Emys; species Emys orbicularis. Next base: position 291,144,930 of record NC_088683.1, read on the forward strand.
GCCTGAATGTCATTCTTATGTTTTAAATTGAATAAGTTATTTGAGGTGTTATAGAAAGGACACTCTTCTTTTGAAAACTGTGTATGCTGTTTTCAGTTTCTGTAATGAAATATTTACTGCCTTCGCAACAAAAGCTAAGCTAGCCTTTTCCAAAATTTATTTTAACTCTGGTATTAATGGAAATTTTTCAAGTGATTTTCAGCAAAACTATGAGTGCGACCCCCCTTATAAATAAAAACACATTTTTTATATATTTAATATATTTTATATTTATTTATATTATAAATGCTGGAGGTGAAGCAGGATTTGTGGGTGGAGGCTGATAGCTCCTGACCCCCCATGTAATAACCTTGAGATCCCCGAGGGGTCACGACCCCAGTTTGAGAACCCCGGATCTACACTAATCTCCTTTAAAATCCCATAGTACCTGCATTTGTAATATAACTTTCTGATAACCCCAATAATTTTCTCTTATTTGAAACAAATATATTATATTTTATGCCCCTCGGGACATGACCAGTCCCAGATAGCCAGCCAGTACATGTCATAGAGTTATGACTACTTAGCCTGGAAAATAAAAAACAAATTATTTCAAAAAGCCAACACCGCAGAGTGAAAAACAGAACCTAATTCAAATATTCTGATGACTTGACTAGAAATACATCTAGCATATTCACCGTTACACCCAACCCCCAAAAGAGCAAATAAATGTTTGTTATAAAAGTTAAGGACAAAGAAACAGTTTTGGCATCACCGTGCATTCTCATTTACTGGAACCATCTTCCACCCAAGTCAGAAACCATATGCTCAAGAACATACATTAGGCTCTTGGCTTACATACAATTTTAGTTAGTTCTCTAATAAAACCCTTTTTATGGAAGGTCTCTTGAGCAGTTGGGATGAATTTGCATTCACAAACTTTCTACTTGTTTAATTTTTGTGTGAGCATAATTTATCTCTCCATTTTCATCTATGTATATACACACAATTTGTGTGTGTGTGTATGTCCTAATACATACTCCATATTTACATGAAGTGGAAACAACCAAGACATGAACATAACTTTAAGTACCTACATGTTGTATTTGTAACCTTGTTCTCTCCTCCCTTATTCTCATTCTATTTTCTCTTGCTACCACATCTTTATATTTTATATTGTAAATTCTGAGGGACAGGGACTCTCTGCATATGCATTTGTACAGAACCTAGCACAATGTGACCTTGACCCTGACTGGGGCCTTTGGGCAGTACTGCAATACTAACAAGATGATACTAAGGTATGGCATTGCCCCTTTCCAGCCCACTAAACAGGGGTCAGGGTCAGGAAAACCAGTATCACCAAAACAACTCTTAGGCACTCTGCTGTTGATATGCATTTCACTCAGTCCAAGAATGCATATAGTATGTTAAGAGCTGTTACAGCTCATGGACTACACATGTGAAAAAGGAAATGAAAAGTTTTTCTTAATGGATTGGTATTCACTAAAAAGCAAAACGGAGACAAACTCCATTCTTATGACTTGGCAAACACTGTAGCTTCCTCAGTTAGTATTCAGGGAAGATGGTAAAATCAACACAAACTTCTTGAAGCTATATTTATAACAAAATATTTAAAAATATCATTCTTTGTATCTTATATAAAGTAAAAGAGTTTAAGGTCATCTAGTCTGACCTTTTGTATTTCACAGGCCACCAATATGACCCAGCACCCACATACTAAACCCAACAACTAAAATTAGATCAAAGTATTACAGCCTGCAGAAGACTGGGCTGTTATGTGCCATAAGGACAGAATAGAAGAGACCAAGGCACACCAATACATGAGGCTCCTGCAATGGCAGGGAAATCACTAAAGTGAGATATACCCAGATAATCCTGGCAAGTGACTCATACCCACAGACTGCAGAGAAAAGTGAAAACCCCACAATGTCACTGACAATCTGACCTGGGGGGAAATGCCTTCCGTACCCCACATACGGTGATCAACTAGATTCTGAGCATATGAGCAAGAACCAGCCAGCTGAGCCCCAGAGAGAGAAAATGCTCGGTATCACCTCAGAGCCCTGGCCCATCCTGGCCAATATCCCATCTCCATCTACATGTAGCCATCTCTGATACTTCAGAGGAAGGAGACTGACACACACATGCACACACACACACACACATGCATACACACACAGAGAACACATTAGAGGGTGTGATCCCTTCCTGATCCCTGCAGGTGGCTGGCTGAAACCATGAAGCTTATCTTTTAGGAACATAAGACATAAACTGGAAATGAGCCCAAGGGCTGCTGAGCCTTGCCCTCTGCCTCACTAACAATCCTGTCATACAATCACACTCATAAATTTGTCCAGCTCTCTCTTAAAATGAATTAAGTAGTTTGCCCCCACAATCTCAGCCCTGTGATGGTTAGAACCTTCTTCTAATTTCCAGGCTTCATTTGTTCATGGTCTGTTTATACCCAATTGTTCTTGTGCCAACATTGTTCTTTAGCAGGGGTTCCCAAACTTGGTTAACGGCTTGTTCAGGGTAAGCCCCTGGCAGGCCGTGAGACGCTTTGTTTACCTGAGCATCTGCAGGTACGTCTGCTCACAGCTCCCAGTGGCCGCAGTTCGCCGTTCCTGGCCAATGGGAGCTGCGGGAAGCGGCGCAGGCCAGGCCACCATTTCCCGCAGCTCCCATTGGCCAGGAATGGCGAACCACACCCACTGGGAGTTGCACACGGCCATACCTGCGGATGCTCAGGTAAACAAAGCGTCTCACGGCCCACCAGGGGCTTACCCTGAACAAGCCACGAACCAAATTTGGGAACCCCTGTTCTTTAGCTTAAATAACTCTTCACCCTCCCTCATGCTTACTCCCTGATGGATTTATAGAGAGTAATCATATCCTCTCTCATTCTTCATTTTATTAGGCTAAACAAGCCAACCTCTTCCATTCTTCTCTCATTAGATAGGCCCTCCTTTCCCCTGATCATCTTAGTAGCTCTTCTCTGCACCTGTTTCAGTTGGAATGAATATGGGCGACCAGAATTTTGCACAATATTCCAAATGAGGTCTTACCAGTACCTTGTACAGTGGCATTAATACTTCAATATGTCTCCTGGAAATGTGTCACCTGATACAACTTAGGGTCACATTTGCCTTTTTCACAGCTGCACCACATTGGTGGCTTACAGTCATCCTGTGATCGACCCACTCACCCAGGTCTCTCTCTTTTTCTGTTGCTTCTAACTGATGAATCCCCAGATTTTCCAAGAAACTCTTATTATTAGACTTTCAGTGCATAACTTTGTATTTGTCCTATTGAATTTCATACATTTCTGTCACTCCGGTCTTCAAGATCATCCATATCTTCCTATATAACATGCTGATCCTCCTCTATATTGACAGTGCCTCCCAACTTTGCATCATCAGCAAATTTAATTACCACACTGCTACTTTTTGTGCCAAGGTAATTAATTAAAATACTGGATAAGATTGGTCCCAAGATCAAACTTGAGGAATCCCCTTAGTAACCTCCCTCCAGTCCGATAATTCACTTTTCAGCACAGCCTGTTGTCTTCTCCCCTTTAGCCAATTCCTTATCCACTTTACAATTCTTATACCAATCTCCAGTTTCTCTAATCTAAAAAAGTCTTTTCTGAAAAAAATAATTTGAAGTTTGTTTTACCTTGGAATTGAATGGGAGGGGAGGTTGATGGGGGGTTACTTGAATGGATTGTTATACAGATGCAGAAAGGGGAAGAGCATGGTAGGAAGAAAGCATTGTAGGGGATCAAAATCAGTGGAACAATGACAGTTTACATTAGCTGAGGATCTGCCCCATAATCTTGCATATTAGCAGGGGGAAAGATCTGATATTTACAGCTCTCTAGCAGTGAGGACCTTAACTCTGCCTTTAAATAAAATAAGAAAATAATAAATGTATAAATGTGCATCTATATTTGTTTGTGAGCTAAAATGGAGTGAATCAGACATATTCTGCCTGAGGCTGCAACAAAACTGAAATGGCACATCAGCTTACTATAGGAAAACTTCAATCTCCTGAGTCTCCTTTGCCTTGTCTCTCCATTTACAGTCGTATTTGCTTCTACAGTGACTAGAACTTACAGACAAGATTTTCAGAATTCACTATGATTTTGGGTGCCTCTGTTTCTTGGTGCCCAACTTGAGAACTTACAGGAGCTTGATTTTTAAAAAGTGCTGAGCACCCACAAAAATCAGGTTCCTTTAAGGTATCTCAGTTTAGGAACTCAAAAACAGAGGCACCCAAAATCACTAGTCACTTTTGAAAATCTTGGCCTTAGTATTGCAAGCTTCCCACAGCTCAGTCTGTTCTTGCAGATAGA